>NW_003299102.1:473915-492667 GCF_000151645.1 Tuber melanosporum
TTGGCAGTATCAATACTGCTTGATATGTCTTGTCAGATTTGACCTATGACAATTCCTACCCTAGCGGCAAGTCTCCTGAGATCTGCTGCATAGGTATTTGGACGTGGTGTAGTAGATCATGAAGTGGGAGAAGGAGCTCTTGAGGATGGAGGGACACTCTGAGCCTTGCCTTCTTGTCGTCCAATACGTTTTCAAAGAGCGGGAGGGAGAGAGGAAGAATGACTGAAACTTGTAGAGTTATCATCTCCCAAGGGATCCATTGGTTCTCCTGGAAGGATCTCTTTAGGAGGTTGACCCATCTCCTTTGCTCTTTGGCAAGCTTCTTTTTCTCGTAAGTGGACTATGAAGCCCGCATTTTGGGAGATTTCTGTTTAAGTAGAATATGCAGTGGGACACTTGGTCTCCTAGCCGCATTATACTGTAGGAGGGGATAGGTTTTAATGGGAGTTCGGATGAGTTCCAAGTCTCCATGCTAGAGGTGTAGTAGCAGAGAACCTGCTGCTAATAGAACCTTCCCCGCTGGTATCCCAGTCAAGAAAGGGTTTCCAAGTGAATTCTGGTCCATATCAGATTTTGTATATTCTTTGAAATTGTTTTTCCGTAGGAACTAAGTTTGGGTCGGTATACTACAAAGGAGCTTCTTGTAACAGAAATGGTACTTCTGAAAGCTCAAACTGACTAGAAAACACTTGACCAATTGATAGCCAGTGTACCTTAGTCAGTGATTCAAAAATTGAATTGGTTCAGGATAGTTCTTCAACGGTATCTAGGCTGACCGTAATATCAATGACTTGACTGAAAGTGTGAATCGAACCCATGCAAGTGGTAACCAATTAGAGAGCCTTGGTAACTAGGAGATCTGACAATATACTGCTTGGCAGAGACAACTTGATTGACTTCAAAGTTGTCTAGGCCAATTGAGATTTGTTTCTGTAGACAGAGATTGTCTAGGAAGGCATGGACTTTACTCCTTTCGTTTATGACTACTAGGAGCGAAGTAGAATAGGTAAAGTAGGATAGAATGGTAAAAACAATATTATACTTTAAAGGTCTCTTCTCCATTGCTTGATGATGTCTAAAGCTTGGTAGGCACTTCGATATTTATATTCCGCATCTGAGTGTTCGCGGACTACATCGATATATCATACAACTATGTATTTGTTCAATCGCTATTCGCGATATCGTGTTTTTTTCCAAGGTACGAACACCTGTGGTCCCTGAAAACCATTACACCTTCTTCGGTAATTACAATATTTCTTAGGAAGCCTGTTTTCCCCAATAGTAACATCTCAATTCGCATAGTCTTTAGACTTATGGCCTAGTTTTTAAGTCGAACTGAGTTGGCTCCAATTGTCTTCACCATTGATAAATTGATCAGTTTTATCAACGGCTATATCTGCAAAGGTAGTCATCATTACAACCATTGTTGGTCGTCTGACTCGGATCCGTTGTAACTCCATACCCAATGGATAGAATTTCTCTGGATGACTTCCTATTAACTCGCAGGAAGCTATTCCACCAGATTGGTAATTAATCTCTCTGTCCTCAATCCTTGGCTGCTCTCTGGGTAGTAGGTTTCAGTAACCATTGTAGTATTAAGAATTACCCCATGGCTACAACGTATTCCGAAACCTAATTACAACACTCCGTGAAGTTCGTTGGCTCCTTTGGTAGTGTCCTTTAGAGTTCTAGACTCTTCTGGTGGATGTAAATATATTAGTCTCTAGTAGAGATCCTTTACTATTTGATACCATCTCTCGGTGCGAAATCGTCCCGTTACCTACGGCATAGGCCAAAGGTATCATGTCTTTGAAGCCAGGTATCCCTCTGGGTAGTTGACGGGATTACTCTATTCCACTTCTCAGGCCTAGCCGAAGGTCCCCTCCCCTATATCCTGTGAGCTGGATCCGGTCGGACAGACGGCGACGACATGTGTAGTAGTATTCTAACACCTTCAATTCTGTCGTAATATAGTCATAGGACGCAACTGAGAATAATATATATGATACCATGCGGGCCCCATAAGGGAGCCGGAGGAGGGTGTTGGAGACCAGAGATTCCGATTCCGAGTGGGGTTACCCAACCTAGGGTGGTTCCCAGGTATCGGGTTCTGGTATTCCTAACAGGTACAGGGAATCGGAGAAAAGACCACTCAGATAGAACAATAGTATAGTGCAAGCTCTCCAAAACCTGTACCAGGCTGAAAAAACAATGTTATATGTGGCTGTGCAATTTTACATGCCAAGACTTGAGTCTTGGCATAATAAATTAAAAAAAATAGGGTTGTTGATAAAGGGTTTTCTATATTGGAAATACAGTTATCTAAGAATCTAATACTTATGAGATGTACAAAGTAGAGTAAAGGAAGATGTATATTATTATACATGATGCCATATTCTATATTACTCTAGTACTTGTATATCAGAAACCTGCCGATGGCATTTGTATTTATCATTAATAGATGCTTCAAATTGAGGAGTTTCATATGATATTCCTTGACGATAAGAATCCCTATTTCACTCTGCTCATTTGCCATATTGCCATATTGGTTGATCTGAAACAGAATCTAAGGCCTTTGGAATGGTGGGTCATAAGCTCTTAATAGAATATCAGTAGTTATTTCGAGTATTGCACTTGGCAGCACCCCATACGTACTCATTAAAGTTAATTTTGCAATAGAAGTTGGGATAAAACTAGACATGGTAGCCTGATGCCTCAATCCCTTCCTGCAAATGGCATTTCTAACTTTTAAAGTCTGGCTGATTTGCAATAATTACATGGGCACAGCATTCTACCAAGTAGACAGGTTTTGAGTAGTTTGTCAGTTCTCGGCTTTCTGCATTGTAGATGGAGCCCTCTTCTCAACAGCCTCTACTCTTCTAATACATTGTTCAAGCCTTTTGCTGTACCAAAGCTGTTTACCATTGGTTGAATTTCACCTATAACAGAATTGAACCTTATGCGGAGTTTACTTTATCCTCCCCCAGGCCATAGGCTTATGTTTTTAGCACGTAAACTATTAGGTGCAAAGGCCGAATGGCTGATAGCATTATCAAATAGGAAGAGGGCCTGGCATCCTGGAAAAGCGGTTTCAAATATTGGAGTAGCAACATTTGTAACCTATAGCACAAGATCTTCACCGACCCACCACTTGTCACCTTCATATTCAATTTTCATAGTTACTGTATATGGACTATAACAGAGGTTTAGCTCATCTATCATGCCGAAAGTGGAGAGGTCACCAATAGGTATCCCATCAGGTGTCTTCAAATGTCTGCCTTGACTTACAAAATTGGAAGCTATTATGCCTTTGCCGTGACCCTTTTGTCTAATTGGTTGTTCACTGTCTTTCATGCACACATATCTGATACCATCATTTTCATTAAATGTCGATTCGTCATGTGTTATCGAAACAATAGGACTTTGGCCAGTAGGCAAATCTTGCGGATAAATCATCACTGGTTTACCATTCTGAATCCAATTCCCACTAAACTATCAGGGGCTTAAGGTCGTCCAGAGTTGGTAGAAAGTGGTCTTGTCAATATGAGATAATATCTGGACATTTGTATCCATCTTGGTACACTGCCTTCTTTTACTCTTTATACTTGTATCATAGCTTATTCAGCCATTTAGATGCGATCTGAGTCGAATGTATGTTTTGAATTCCCCTCTCTAAGGCTAGTTGCTCAAGTTTGACATGTGGAGGAGAGAGAAGGTGACCTTGTCTATCAATATCAGGGGGTGGCATTCGGCCGGTTGACCAATATTGGGTAATGGCATGTGCCAACCTAGCAGCTGCGACTGAATCTCCAGCTCCAGCAATATATTCTGTGCTTGCAAGCTGTGTTTCTTCTTCGTCCATGTTTGATATAATACTCACCTTCTCTTGCCATTTCTGTAGGATAATTGCTCGACTTTTCATCCACTTATGTTCATCCCGCTGATTTTTTCAGCCACTCATCTGCCTCTTTCTGACGTAGCAGCAACAAGGTGAGCAATTTGTTTTCGTGGTTTGTTCCATCTAGGTTTGAATAAACCCATTCGTTGAAATCTCATAAATTGGAGGACTTAATGGTGGCTTTCAAGATCCTTTTCTTTAAGAGAGCACTTCTTGGACTTTAGATATTTTCTTATCTCCTTAATTGCTATAAACACTACTACTTAGCTCAATTTCCACCTAGTTGATTCAATATTCTCCAAGATTTATGGTATATACTAGACAATAAATAACTTACCTGAGGATAGTATCTGGTACTTAACCTTCTCTTTCTGAATATTGGCAACCCTTGGCCAAACTTTAATTACATCCTTTATATAGGATTGCAATTGGAGTTCTGACTGAAACTCATACTCACCCTCCTCTGCCAATATTAATGTAAGCACTATTATACTCTCTTCTTATTCAAGCTTATTTATATCAAACATTGGTAACATACATTCCTGAATGAAATCCACCTCTTGTCTACTAGTTAATGCAGTAGTTATCTTCAATAGCTTTCATTGCCTCTATAGTGTTTGTTGAGATGGTGTTTTTTGTACTACTGAACCCGCTTCAATTTCTATTCTACTTCTTAGCAATTACTTCTATTAAATTATTGAATTACTTGTACACTATACCTGAGACTGGTTCAATAGCTTCTTCTAATACAGTTACTGCTTGGCCCCTGGTCGGATGTTCTTCTACAAGTGTCGCTCCATCTGGAATCTCACTTGCGAAAGGTATTCTATAGGGTCTACCACCCAAATAGCCAACCTCTCGGCTTGTAGCTCTTGCTTTTTTAAAATGTGGCATATGTGGAAATAAAGGTTGTTAGATATAGAATTAAAGAGATACGATATACAGTTATTATCAATTTGGTTTATTGTCAAAGATACATATTTTATATATCATATTATAATCTACTTGTATTATATTATAATACAAAGCTATTGTGATTATGCATCTATGACTACTAGGTTACTGGCTTTCTTCAAAACCCTTGTTAAAATTCAAGGTTTTGCCATAGAATACTTATTCTAATATGTGTAATTTACTATTACTAAGCAAATTAAGTGTGGCTGTCGTAACACCATTTCTCCGCTTACACCAAAAGTAGCAACTTTTAAATCCTTAAGGCTTTACAACTATATAGCTAATTGGAAAAGAAAAACCTGTTTATTATTCTCCATTATTAGCTCTTTCAGAAACAGGTTTTTTTTGCTCGTTTGGAGATGTGGCGGTAAAGCCTTTAGGATTTGAAAATGATGAAAAATCTGGTACACGTTTTGGAGATCTTGAACCGTAAAGAAAGAAAGCCGGAACAAAAAGCGATAGAACCCGAGGAAGAAATATTCTGGACAAAGACCGGCGGAACCATTGCGGGTCGAGGAACCAGATAAGAAAGCGAGGAACAAGGGCGGCGCAGACAAAGTTTACATGGAAGGGAATTTTAGTACGAGGCGTAAGGAGATGGACTGCGAAGAGACGAAGAAGGCAGAATCCTGTTTGGAAGACTCCCCGTGCAGTAGTTATGGTTTTTCGATTTAATGGCGACCGCTGTCCCACAATTGTAGAAGTACGGGCCGCATGTTTATAAGTCAACTTTCATATCTTCCTTTCCTCTCACATCAGCGTTTCTTGTTCTCTCCAGTCCTGGACAAGAATTTCTATAAATATTGCATGGAGCCACAATCTTGCGTTTAGCTGCAAACCCCCTACGGCAATAAAATCAATTTATCCCACCAGTCACAATGCTCGTGCCAAGGTTCTGGAAGGTCGCCACAACTATGGGAGCTCCTCAATAGTATCCGCCAGGTCAATGTAACCTTCTGGCTCAACTTCACTTTGGGGCTCAATCTCATTTGGTGGGTCCTCACAAGTTTGTGGCCCAATGTCACCTTGTGGCTTGTAGCTATCATAAATCTAGCTTCGCAGCTCCCTTTATTATAATAGTCAAGGTAGTATTAATATAGTTTGATACAAAACGATTTTATCATTGCCGAGTACACTCACATCACCACAATGTTATACCACCTGCACCATCGTTTACCCGTGCCTTCGAGCCGAGCGTGGGGGCCGGTTTTTGGCGACCCACAAAAGGTGTGGTGTTTTAGCCGCTTTCCAAAGCGATGCATCCACCGCCGCTGTGATCGGAATAATACATATTAGGAACATTGGTAGTGATATTTATCCACCCAATGACGAAATTACTGGCGAGCTTTAAACACTGCATTGATTTACCTCACTGCGCCAATCAGTCCTTCATGTAGTTAGACGGTGGTTGGATGTTATTCCTGACAGCCGAAACCTGCAGCCAGAAAGAAGAGAGTCTAATTTCTGGCAGGTGCCATCATTATATTTATTGATTACGATTGAATCACTGCCGTAGAATATTCGTATCTCGCACTACCGGTGCAGTCTTTTAAGAAGCTCGAGCATCATACCCTAATGTGGTTCGGGGTGCTATTATATTCCACAAGAGGTGCAGGTCCTTGGAGCGGACACACGAATATACTCCCGAGTCAGCGAGCGAAATTGAACCCCGGAGTAACATTGAGCTACAAAGTTACATAGAACCACAAAATTATGTCGAGCTTCAAAATGTCGTTGGGCCAGGCTGTTATGTTGGGCACTCAGGAGGAGCGCCTATGGTTGCGCGCGTGTCAGGAACGTTGGCACGAGTACATTTAATATAGCTCCACTGCCTAAAAATATCAGAAAAGTGCCCCATAAAAGCAACATACCTGGTCATTTATATAATACTGAAATATCAAAGGTGATCACTCTATTAACTGACCCCGTGGTTAGCTGAATAAGGTTTATTCGTTCCTTGTTTCCTTTCCTTTCTTTTTTCCGCCGCTGTCTCGCATTCTCTTTCTTATATTATTATATAGGTCACTCGCCAGGCGTGCGTACCAGAGATATCTCACTAATATCCGCGATATCAATTCCGACATGCATCTTCGGCGATTGTCTGAGGCAAGGGAGTGGATAGTTATGTTTGTCCCACGAGGGAATACCGAAATTCCACAGTATCAGGGACATTCCGGTAGCACTGTTGGAGGAACGAGAAGTGTTACCCATTCCGTTTTCTCCGGTAGTGGCAGGGGCACTATGTGGGTGGGATGCTATATTTTTGTCTACATAAATTGGGAATATGCTTCATAGTTAGAAGGGTAAGGAGCCTGGTTGCGACGTTTGGGTATCTGGCCTGTCCGCCAATATTTACCCCCCCGTCCCTTCATCATTTAGTCCTTCCACACGGTATCGATTACAAAATGTAATCCAATGTCCCACATCTCAGGACAGTTGACCATAGCCTGGTTCAAGGGTGCTAGGATAATCTAAAATATTGAAATAACAAAGGCAAGTCTATATCAACGATCAAACCTCTTCCCAACTCACCAACATCCCACCCAAAAAAAGTGAGGTCCCCTATTAAAATCCCGTATTTCTCACAGGTTTTCTGGAAGCATGTGTCCATATGGTAATTGTGCCCAACAGTCCCATTCCTCCGGTTGGTCTACCATCAATATATAAGCCCTGTCCATGCACCAAGGTAGACAGTTTGCATCTCCCTTGGCCGACAGTGGCGGATATCCGGGACATTCCCCCTCGTCACTGGTAGATCCCTGGATCCCTTCTTCCTCAATGGGCGAGGAAGCTTCAACAGGCTTTCCTATTATGAGCAAATGTGATTCGACAGCCATCAGCGGTATTATGAAAGATCGTGAAAAGCCCCGGATGCCTCTCTGCTGGCTCACTATGCACCCAACATGCTTGGCTGCCTGAAGACTGGCATATCAGATATTCTACCCCCTCATGATTATCATGTACATCTGTCCCCTTGCAATTCTGTTAACCAGTCGGTCTGTTTCTGTCTCAGTTTGCCTGCCTGAGTATTTCATGCTCTGCACTATCACGCACCATTCTGACTGTTCTGTAGAGCGACCGCCGAATTGACCACCCTACGGACCATTTATCCGTCTAGCCATTAGTTGTCCAGTTTGTTTGATTTTTACTTTTACGTCACTTGAAGGTTCTGGCGTTGTGGTGGGGGTACCACATCTGTTGTTATTTATCGCAGGAGTGCACCATGGCAGTTACTGTGATAACGGCGACGGAAATAGCACGGCCACCGGATAGTCCCTCGTGCTGAGTGTTCTTTAGTCTGTTAGCAATGGGGACAAGCCAAGGGGAGGAAACAATTGTGTGGATGGCCATGCGTCACGAAGGACTTGTGTGGAGCTTAATGGAACGGTGAGTGAAAGCTTGATCATCTTTTACTTATCGCGCCGTGTTTTTGTCGCTCCTTAGTTCAGTCAGCGGGGTAGCAAGTTAGTTGGTGAGAGTGAGAGTGTCCCCAGGCGAGAGAACGCAAGCACGGAAATCGTTTCTTATAATATCCCGGTTTCTGATCGTTGCCTATCTACCTTGGCATTCGTTTCGACCGAGGGATAATCTGTGATGGCTAAATTGCACAACCGCTCGCGGCAGTTGTGCTACCACCAAAGGTCTGTGCAGTTTATCAGGTGCCACTACGCCCTGTGTATGGACGCATTCATAGCGAAATTTCAGACATATATTATTGGGCACGACCCACGTAACGATTCTCTCCTTCTCGGACTCTCCAATGCAGCTTTTATAGTTTTCTGCACCCTGGTTGAGCTTTGTCAACAAGCTAATACTTCCCAACAAAGGCCTTTCATAAGGCCCTAAAGGAACTATTTTGATTCCCAAAACTTGTAGTTTGTTGTCACTTAGCGTCATTTATGAGGACACAGCTCGAGACCTGGAAATGACTTGCTATTGCAAGCCCTGGAAAATGAAAACCAATTCTGGTTACCTCGATAAATAATAAACATACGACCCAAGCAATCGGGTAGAATATATACTTGGAAATATAAAGAAGATATCAAATTTTAATCTTACTCAAACCAGGACTCTTTCTCGTGGAATACTTTTAGACCTTTCTATTTCATATAAGATTCCTCTCTTTACCGATGGTGCAAAGATGTAATTATATATAACAGTAGTTGCGTAAGCCAGTAGTTGCGTAAGCCAATAGAGGGGTTCTATGGGTCTTCTAACCAGTGGAACCATTTGAACTTCAAGACAGGGAGATTTTCACAAGCAGCGGTCAGTGATCCCAACTGGCCACTAAGAACTGGGGTCGGGCACGGACATCGGAGGTCCCAGGTCTTGCCACGATTCTGCAGAGCCTGTGTCGGTGCAGGTTAAATTATTTCCGGTCTCCAAAGCCTGTAGGTACCCAGGTAACCACCTGGCTGAGAGGGTTTGCAGGCGAGGTTAGCGCAATCGGGTGCCCGGGGAAAGCCGGCGGATGCCCAGGTGATCCCAAGATATCTATGGACAACCTGTAAACTTTCCATTCTTAATTACTTGGGATAGGAGGATAGGAGAAACATGATCGTGGTGCTATAGATCTCGCTTAGGACAAATCTTTACTACCCACCGACGGACCACAGCGGCGCCAAAACATAATTTGACGGTACCGTTGGAGATATTTTCGTCCCGATTAGGATAACTGAGTACGGATCTCGGTAAGGGTAGGACTACAATGTGATTTTTTTCTGACATCATAAATTTTCGTAAAGATTTATTTTATCGATAGCTATACCTGTCCCGAGATACTGCAATAAATATCTGTGTTAGAAGCATCATAACAGAAGGAAATGCTCTCATCAGATAGATGTGCTTGAAAAATAAATGAGGGACTAAATAAAATTCCATATTAGTTATCTCGATCTCTTGTCGCTACTCTACTTTCGATACCTGAGCAGCAGCGAAACCCTGGAATACCAAAGTGTATATACTTCTCCATAACTCTACTCCACCTAATCACACACCTTTCCTACCAACTTCTCCCACCCTCTCCTTTGTTAATCATTCCCTACTTTCCGAACCTTCTCCCCCGGTCTTCACAGCTGACCAGGGAGTCTGCCTTCCGAGTAGGACCAGACCGAATACGGCTCGTAGTCGGTCGTTTTGACAGTGCTCCAGCGAAATACGTCCAGGAAGGTGAGTCTATGGACGACGGACCATAGAGGACTATAGTCCTAGTGCTTTGACCTCCGCTAACCGCTGAGTTGAGATCGTCCATCCCGAAATCATTTACAGTCTCCTCATGGGACACCACTCGTTCCGTGCCGGGACGTCACCCACGTTCCCCCACCATCCCTGGTCATCCTGCACTTTGACCCCCCTAGACGGACCGCCGATTGTTGTCCCATCCCAACCAGGCCTCTTCGAAACCTCCCGCGCAGGACCTGCTGCCCCCCGGACCGTTGGGAACACTGCTTTTCTTCGCCGCTATCCTTCGCCCCTTTGCCAAGTGTCACACCACAATTCTTAGTTTCACTTTTACCAAGTTGCCTGTTCCCGACTAATCCTTCGTATATCGCTCCGATGTTTGTTAACCAAATAAATAAAATAGACAAAATCACATCCAAGCCAAAACAAGCCAAGCGTTGATAGTGTTCGTGATTAAAGGAAAGACCAAAGATACTGGTCTGGTGGCCTCTAACTACAATTAACGATTCCGAATAATAATACACTCCCGCTAAACCTAGGCTATTGAACCGACAACCTAGCAACAGAGAGGCCAGACAGAGACCCCCGTGAACTGGGCACTCCCAGAATATGTGAGATGAAAGGTGCAAGAATTTGAGCTACTGTTCAGGAGAGTTAAGGAGACGCGGGGAGATATATCTCTCCCCAACCATGTGGCTTCAGGTAAACTCAACGAACTCTCAAGAAAACAATTTAAAACCGTCCTGATATCTCATGATCCTCCAGAAACTCTGAAACCTACTAGTATGCCCTATGCCCTATGCCCTATTGCAGCTACAATATGCCGGATGGCACATGTGTTAAAGAAACAACACAAAAATACTATACTTGTGTCACGGTTGTGTTTAGTCGCCACAACCCCCAGATGATCACTCACCCGCAATTATGGGCGCAGTTCCCGAGTGCCCGACAGCTCAACGCAACTTTGTGGCTCAGCACCACTTAGCGGCTCAATAACATTGCTGTACCAGGATTGTGGTATAGGGGGTATGGATACTTAAAAGACGGCCAGATGCGTTACTACAAAATTATGCAGTCTAGTAAATTGGTATTGAGCAACAATACCATAGTGAGCCACTATGTGTTGTTGAGCCACTATGAGTTGTTGAGCCACTAAATTACTTGTGGTAAGCCACAATGTTGGGTTGAGCCACAAAATTCCGGTGAGCTATCGGGCAATCTGGAAGAGCCCTGAAACGAGTACCCGGCAACAAACATCAACCAAGATCAGATATCCTATCTTTCCACATACCTCGTATCTGCTTAACCGCATGCCCTATAGGTACTCCACGATCAAACATGTGTGAAAGAAGATTATGTCTAACTTATTTTCTTTCTCGGTATGCCTTAAGCAATTTTGGAGCTTCACGGACTATTTAACAAATTATTTCAAAGACCATAATATCTATTCAGCAGAGGATTGTTGACAACACTACCGTTTCTTTGATACCGCATTTGATATTTTCTAGATCTTTCGTCACTCTGTGCCGAGACAGGGCCAACCCCCACCACACTATTCCAAGGTTTCCTATAACATAGAAGAGTCACAAACATACCGTTTCCAGTGACCTATAGCACACTGGCCTTTTAGTATTTAAGAAGCCCGGAGGTCCTTGACTCCTCACCCACCTCCCCAGTGCTTCGCACACCTCCACAACACCCGAAGCGTGATCACATCCTAAACCTCCCGATTTTTTTTACAATACGCAGTGTTACAGATGGAGCAAGCTAGATTCTCCAATGCCAACGAAGAGCAAACTCGCCGTTCCTCCAACGCCCCAACACCGGAAATCAAACAACTTGCGGTAAAATTCAACAAATATCTGAATCATTTCCGCTACCTTTATCGTTGGATCCAGACCGGGGAGAGAGTGCTAGCTACGCTTATCCCGTTTTTACGGATCCACCGACCTGAAGGGCGCTCGGCGCTCGATGCCATGGGGACCCACCTCCTGCGGCAGATCAGAGTCAGAAACTATCAGATATATAAGCTACTGCGTGTCTCCTGGGTAATTGGCCAGAGGGTGGAGGGAGGACAAAGTCCCCGTACTAGGGGCAACTTAAGAGCAGCCGAGCTCTGTAGATATTTGGCGTGCCAGATCATGAAACAGGCGGACGAAGATCCAGACATGACGGGGGCTCCGGGGTCAGATTGGTTCTATGAAGATATGACGAGGGAGGAATTGGATGAAGTGACGGCCTGGGAGAGCATGGGTCCATCAGAAGGGCGTTGTTAAGCGACAAGCTCTCACCGCTGGAACCTCATAGGTTTCTCTTAGGATTTGGGAGGCTTGAGATTTGGATACTATTGCTTCAGGGGGGGGGGTCTGGGCCATGATGATCTGCTTTGCATCGGTGTTTACTATTCTGGTTAAGTTTGACATGTTAATACTTGGGCTCAGGGGCATTCTATTCACTTTGTTTAAATAATCCTTTTCACAATTTATCACTTCGTCGCGGGCAGTATACTCTCTAAAGCAATCAATATATTATAATATTATAGCATCTCTCACTAGACTACCCTCTCAAAAGTACTTACGGTAAGCTAGCTCTAGCATCATCTGAACCTGTAATTTTGCGCATCCATAATCCGATAGTGCAATCCACTTGAACATTTGAATGGCTGCAACATGCTTATTTTACCGTGCCAATTCTCATCCAGAAACATGATCCAGCCCCCTCAGTGCATCACATCAAAGATATATCTCGTGACTGTTCCCAAGCGTCCCGGGCGTCCCCGGCAGGGTGGGTAAGGATGGTGGGTCATGGCCTCCGTCCTTCATAACGAGGGATGAAAGGTAGATGCTGGGATAAATTGTTTGATTTGTTTTGGGCATGGGCGGTTGATAGTTTGGATGTGTTTGAGGAGGATACTGGGTGCAGGGTTGCGAGATGGATTTGTCCTTGGTAGTGTTTTATGATTTTTAGTTTAGTTTGGTGTTTTGCTTGTTGATCCCGGGTCGGCAATACAAGGATAAATAAATTACACCGAAGTCAAGTTACAATCCGTCATGGGCAAATTTTTGGTCTCTAGCACAGGCCATCGCGATCGATTGGAGGGGCGCTGGTTCCCCCGCTTTATCACGCCTATTTTGGCAGAAATTGCCCATGAATCCAGGACAGTGGCTAAAGTGCCCTGGGAGTAGCCAATCAGCGTTAGGAAGAATATAATAAGCAGGAGATGGGATATAGGTATCGGTACTTTTTTTGCATTATCCCCGAGTTAGATTGTGTAGTAGCTGTGCTACATATCTTTGGAAATACAACTCAGTGGTGTGCTCCATATATAACCGTGGGTAATAGGTGGAGTAAATATAGTCGTTAATGGGGCTGAGGGAAATTGGCCCAGACTCCATAGCCCAAAGAGGCGGAGTTAAACTAGATTGAGAGAAGAAGGAAGCGGTATGTGAGAACCTGTTGGCCTGCGATGTTTCCCGCTTCTGTAACCAAGAAGGGGAGTTCCGCTCTTATAGAATAGTATGGAAATATTCAGTGACTAAGCAAAAGTCTTGGTGATCGTGGCACATTTGCACCAAAAATCGTCATTTGGAGGGTTTTTAAATAGGCTTTTACACTAATTCTTTGTGCAATACCTATCATACCAAAGACCATCCAAGTACTCACATACAAATGTAAAGGTAATCCTGCCGCTGTTTACATAGTCTCTGGACACTTCCTTATTGTGTAGTGGCAAGGCTACGGTGGGAACATTGTGGAAAGAGCGGTTGCTGGGGAAATTCAAATAGAGAATTGGTGATATGGTGACTTTTCAGAGGTGGCATAACTTTACAAGCGTGCAGGACCTTCAGTTGATAATGGATATACTTCAAATTAATCTTGAGAGATTGCAGAGACAAAGTGACTTTAAATCAGGAATTTAGGAAAAAGGAGATCCGGTTTTCACTGAAATACCGACCATCGAAAAGTAAGGTTTTTGCCCATTACTGGTGGGGAAACTGGGCGATCCCCAAGACCTTTGCTTAGCCACTTTCTGTAAGCCAAGCCATGTAAAAAATAGGAAATTTCGGAGGGTTGAAGTCACCCCAACATTCTATCGAGTGTGCCCCTACGCGGCACTGTTGTCATTGGTACCCAAGTGTGCATGTAATATTTCGAAGTTAAAGCAACACAAACAGTCCCCGGGGCAGGGGCAAGGTGCGGATAAAAGCCAGCTGTCATGGTTCTTCCCCTGAAACCTCTCTTCCCCACTTTTTTTCGCGACACCTTCTGCACGAACACAACACTTCGCTCACCATCCATCTTACACACTGACTATTCATCGACAATACTGCCTTTGCTCTGAGGGTCCTCTTCCGTCTACCGAGAGTTTGTTACTAAATAATTGCTGATCTCGCCTTTCCCTATCTACATTTCTCGAGATTTTTCTTGCGGTTCCCTAAAACCACCCCCATCGCTTCCAGGCTGCGCTCCGTGTCCCCTCCGACTATCTACCAGTTCTCACTCTACCCCAATTTCACATATTCTGAGCACAAGAAATACGTTCTAAACACACGGAGATCTCACCGCACGTTGATCGAAATTGTCCTATTCTATTTTTTACCTTTACGTTATCTCACTGCCTCGGGACACTGCTGTAGTGTGGTCTTGAGGCCGGCGCGATTTCACAGGTGTCCGTTGAGGATTTGTTGCTTGAAACCTTTGATAGCCCAGTGGAACACGAAGATTTTATATCTCCCGATAGCGAACTCTGCATATCGCTATTCGATAACAAACCGGGCTTTCCGGAAACAGATAACGCGGGAATTGATTTTACCTGCCCTTTTGAAACAAACTCTCCTAAACGGGGTATTGGCCCTAGATGCTACCTAGCTGCTTGACCTTCGCAAATAGAGCGGGCGGAGAAGGATCTTGTGTCACAGGCGGTGAAGAAAAAGTGGGAATCATGGGGGAAGGAGCTCCCGATTCTGACCACAATTCTTCCACCTCGGTAAGACTTTAGGTTATCCCTAGCGCTTTAATCAATGACTAAAGAGTTCTTTTACTGACACCATCTCTAGTAAACGAGCCAAAACAGACGAGGAGAAAGAGCAGCGGAGGACGGCTCCATTATTGCCAAATATGGCCTTAGATATAGAAGCATTAATTTCATTACGTAATGAGAACTCTCTCTGTGATTCATTGAAGGTGTATCCATCCTCTTCCTTAGAAGGTAATTAGCGACGAAAGGAAAAAACCTAACCTGGCAGTGGAATAGCACAATGTCAAATTCAAAAGGAAACAACGTTCGGTTCGCACCAATATGTTGTTATGCAATGATCGCCAAGGTGTATTCAACCTGTATCTTCATATAACTTGGGAAAACCGGTAAGAAGGGTCCCGGGCAGTCAAGAATCATGTTGCGTGTGGTTCATGAGAGCACGGTGAGAGACTATCATGCTTACACCTGCCATCCCGGATACGATAGCGTTCGTGATGCAGGGTTAGGTAGTAACATGCATAATCTCTTGGCGTGAGTGACCGGACAATTGGAGTGTGTTGCACCGTGTATGAGAGGGGGGGTTGCACTGTAATGCTACTTCTCGCAACAAGAAAAGAACAAGGTCAGCTTACAATACAATTCGAGAAATCTCTAGTGGCTCACCTCATTCACCATGCCCCCAGCTCCGCAACTTTAAAGGTTCTTGAGATAGTTTTCCAGTCACGCAGGGCCTGACGGTACGGGTACTGTGGGGTGATAAACCGACCTAGCTTTTATTAGTTGAGTTTTCTTTTATTTTACATACTGAATTGGGCCTGGAACTAGTTAGTTACATTGCGAGGTGGAAAGGGATTACTAATGACTAGCTTGGATTGTGGGGATAGGGGGATGGGAAGGAAAGGCAACGGAGCCGGGAACAACATTGTGCATAGACTACTCCACTCTCTTATGCGTGATCGATAGTTTTTTTCTTTCTTTATCATCGTGTTTGTTTCCATTATCATCATCATCGAATTGATTAACGATACCTATTGTGTGAGCGGCGATTGCCCACATCGATACCATTTCTTTTCTGATCGTGAGATTATTTTTGTTTCTCTCTTTGTCGTTGTTTCCCTCTTTCCTACTATCTCTATCCGGAGATTATCGTATCCCCGGACAAAGGTCATCGTTTCAGTACCAAATATGTCCTGGCTAAAACCCCGGGTACGAGGGAAGAGCCGAAAGGCCAGCTACGGTTACCTAAAAGTGAGACTGACCAAAAATACGAGAAAACAAACACTACTATCACAGAGGCAGCTTGCAGGAAATTGATTAAGGAAGAAACCACGGACTGCTGAACGCAAGAACAGCTGTAGGGGAGAGGCCCCGTTGCGAGCCAGTCGTTTGCGCCGCCTGTCCCAGGTCTCGCTTGCTCTGACGATCTTCCGAGAATGATAGAATAGCTCCAGATACATATACACGCACAGGATGCGATGATTGCCTTCATTCAAGAACTGCAACAAGCTTCGGTCGAAGGTTTCTTGAGATGCGTGACTGCTTCATTTAATGCATACTCGCTCCACCGTGATCGTGTTATCCCCACATTCGAAACTGATACCTGGGGCAATTGTGGGACGGAAGTGTTTCTTGGCTGCTCACCGCACATTTCCCCTATTGCAACAACCCAATACCCCTAACCCACTTGGCATATCAACTACTCCGACGCCTCTATATTTGAATACTGGTTAGTCCTACACATCAAACACCATATGCGACAACATCTGCGACGATACCTGCCACAACTCCATGTTAGGGCGTTACCCCTGTCATATGGAAATACCGAATGTCCTTGGTCAGAAGATACACTCGGTCGAATTCACTCATCCTCGGCCGAAGTAGCGCGATGGGCAATAGTGAAACTGAATGTGATGGAGAACACGGCATACACTGTAAGTATGTGGAAGTAGATCGGCATGATTTAGTGATGGATAAAAGGCAGCTTGTTTTCCCTTTGTTAATTGTTTTCATTCATCCATCCAATCTGTCTCTCGTTCCTCCATTACCTGTATTTGGGTCATATCAGTTTTTTCACATTTTTTATTCCCTATCATTTCCTTTGTGAGAAGATTTCACTGGTTAGGAAATTGAAATTCGTCTTTACATCTTTGCCCTACCTTGAAGGTTAAATCAATATTTTCCAAATTGCTGACTTCAATCTTGTTTTTGAAACAGTTATGAGTGTGGCTTGACAATACAGACAAATGACATCATTAGACCTCTTTATTCCTCACACATCCTACGAGATGTCGACATCTGCAGAAGAGAAACTTCAGGCTCATATTGTAACTTGTGCGCAAGGTGCTAGTCCCATTATTGGTACAGATAGGATAGTTGACCGGTAGAATACTATAGAAGAGAGGGGGCGACACCTGAGAACTAAAGGAGATTGCATGTGTGTACTGAGGAATAAAGAAGTAACTGTTCAACTAAGTATATTGAAAAACTGTGTATCGAAGTTGCCTTTTCCATCTTGTAATTAGGGTGTAACCGGTACGGGTACTTGGTTATTGGTTTGTTTTAAGTATCGTTTGATACTTGGCTTTGTTTTATGTTTTGTTTTAAGTATCGCTTTGATACTTGGTTTGTTTTAAGTATCGTTTGATACTTGGTTTTGTTTTATGTTTTGTTTTAAGTATCGTTTGATACTTGGTTTTGTTTTATGTTTTGTTTTAAGTATCGCTTTGATACTTGGTTTGTTTTAAGTATTGTTTGATACTTGGTTTTGTTTTATGTTTTGTTTTAAGTATCGTTTGATACTTGGTTTTGTTTTATGTTTTGTTTTAAGTATCGCTTTGATACTTAAAGAGTTTTACCAAAGTGTATCGCTTGATACCTTTGATTAGTTTCGTTCATGCTAGACATGAACAGATTTGTGTATTTAAAGACCGCCTGTTTCTACGATGGAAAAGGCAGACTTCGACAGACAGTATTTCAATATACTTGGTTGAACAGTTACTTCTTTGTTCCGCAGTACGGCCTCGAAGCCTCCTTTAGTTCTCAGCTCTCGCCTCCTCTCTGGAAGAGCAGGCCACCTGCCAACTATCGTATCTATTATCGATAGCGTGATTAGCACCTTGTGAACACGTTACATAGGGGGTCTTTAAATACACAAATCTTGTGCATATCTAGCATGAACGAAACTAATCAAAGGTGTCAAGTGATACACTTTGGTAAAACAAACCAAGTATGAAAACGATACTTAAAACAATACATGAAACAAAACCAAGTATCAAAACGATACTTAAAACAAAACGTAAAACAAAACCAAGTATGAAACGATACTTAAAACAAAACATAAAACTAAACTAAGTATCAAGGGATACTTAGAACAAAGCAAGTATCAAAGAGATACTTAAAACAAATCATAAAACAAAAATAATAACCGAGTACCCATACTGGTTATACGTATGGGCATTCAACAGTTGTCTCGTAGAATGCAATATCAGGAATATCAACTTGCAATTATCAACATACTGTGAAGGGCTACCAGACATGGTATCAACAGAAAGCTCTACTAGTAAAACTGCTGACAAGAAAGAAATAGCAAATTATAAAATGGCAATAAGAATATGAGGCCCGCTGTTGGATAGCAATCACAGCAAGTTATATGCAAGGAGTAGAATTACGATCTACTTTAGATAATGTTAGCAAGCCATTATACGTGAGTTGTGCGAGAGGTAAATAAGTGGTGGGCTATTA
>NW_003299102.1:492699-510033 GCF_000151645.1 Tuber melanosporum
AAAAAGGAACAGGCGAGGATATAGTACTTATATGGTGAACTATTCCCAAGTCCAATATCAAGATAAACCTATGATTGACTCCATCACAAAGTTAGAGCAGATCTTCAACCGGTTAAGTGGTACCAGAGAGCAACAAAGTATAAAAGACAAGATCAATAATCTGTTTTCGAACCTTCTACTTGAATATCATCCTTTCTGTAGCTTGATATCAAACAGCCCTACATTTGAAGATATCTCCTATAGTGATATATGCGATAGGCCTATCTTGCAATATCAACAGCATATTCTAGATATGGGAAAACCTCGTAGATGTTGTGCATCCAGCAGTGGCGTGTTCTTTTCTGTCAAAAATGGTAAAGGCATGTAAGGTAAAGAATGTGGAAGACATCTAGGATGCTCTGGAAGCTTGGAATGATGCGACAAAGGTTCAGTGCCAATGATGGAGCAGATGTTTACCACTAGTGGTCAGTGCTGGTGGTCAAATGGAGAGTACAATGATACTTGACTATATTGTTGTAAAAGAGGCTGTATGGCATAAAATTGTTCAAGGAAGGTACAAGGAGGACATGGTACTGGGAATAGGGCAAAGAGATATCGGGTTAGTATATAGATGACATTAATAGATTCAGAGACTATCAGGCATGAATGGATCCTGGATTTAGGAGTAATATATCATGTCAGCTGGTAACAAGATCTTCTCCAAATGTCCAATATCTATATGGTTAGTATAAGTATTGCGAATCAATAAAGCACATTGGTAATATATATAGGAGAGATCATGATATCAGATTTCGAAAAGTGGAGGAGTGTGAACAAACATCTGACTATAAAACGGACTATTTGTCTAGTACTATGTTGGAACAACATGGTATGGGCAAGATACATTCAAGATGCCATAGGAACAATTATTCTTGATTGTCAAAGCAAGTACCACGTTGAAATCAAGAAGGTAGCAAAGGAGATTGCTGTCACCAAACTCTAAAGGAATTCATAGCTCCATTAAGCTGAATATTGGAACTGCACATCAGAGGAGGTAGGTGTTGTAGCTAATCAGGTCATACCAGATTAAAGTTCTAGTACTTTGATAGAATAGCACAATCGTCTTGGACATCTAGGCTTTGATAATATCAAAAACCTAGTACAGAAACATCCCGACATAGATATGATTGGCTCTCTCAAAAACCCAACATGTCAGTACTATCTAATTAGAAAGCAAACCAGAAAATGTAAGTAGAACCTAGCAATACACTATGCAATAAACCCTGTTAAGTAAATTTATCATGATGTCGCCAAGCCAATGACATATGCCTCCCTTGGTGGTTCAATGTACTTAGTCTTTCTTATTACTCATTTTTCTCAATAATCAAAGTTATATATTATTATATAATGGTCTGAGGTTATTGATAGATTTCACGAGTTTAAAGCTCAGGCAGAATATTTCATCAATTACATGCTGAAGAGATTTCGAGGTAACTGTGGAGGTGAACTCATGAGAAAAAGATTCAACAAAGGACTCTGGTGTGCAGGAATCATGCTAGAGCAGACTGCAATATACATTCTGGAACATAATAGTGTTAGAGAACATGGAAATCAAACAATGATTATCGGAGCAATAGCACTGCTATGATTTGCTGGATTAGATGATGAGATGTAGTGTGAAGTAATACACATAACAGGATACCGGAAGCATCGGAGCCACACCAGTGCTGGGAACGAGGCATAACATCATTAGAAGTTTTCAGTAGACAGGTTCTCAAGCTAACTTCTCTAATCCAGTTTGGTACAAAAGGATTCAAGCATGTACTTAAAGAGCAATAAACAAAGCAGGAGCTGAACAGGATTTCCAGCACCTTTCTTGGCTATGAAGGGATGAGTCAATTCAGAGTACTGATGGACAGAAAGGTCTAGGTCATCAGGGACCTTGATTTGGTTAAAGTTAAACCTGAGGAAATTAATTGACAGTTGCCTACCACGTTAACTGAGATACATATTCCAGTGCGTACATTTGAGGAACCAAGCTAGGAGATTTCAATGCCACTTGCTAAGAAATCAGTATATATAATACCGATACCAAAACCACATAAGCCGGAAAATTATCCTAGTCCGTCAGAGTCAGAAAGCTCTTAAATGTTGATAATTAAGTGTGTTGTTATGTTCTTCCCGTTAACATACTCCTGTGGTCATAGTTACAACATTACACCCTTTACTTTTGGATTATACTTTCTTATTATCTATTTTACAGTTATACCTCCTGTTTACGTGTCTTTGGATAACATTGAGGTAGATTGTTGCCATTGTGTCTGAGTTTGGATACGTGTCCTGTTTTCTCTCTCTTTATGCCACGTATCCTAGAGATAACTATTTTTCCTTTCATGTATTTAATCAGCCGAGTCTCCCACATTATCGAGCAAGGAACAGGGCAACTATCATCTTTAAGGATTGCTTTATCTATCTTAACAGATCGCATATTCACAGACCACTTTGTCTTAAGCCATATTTCGTTCCACGAGTCTCACAACTCCAGCTGCACTTCCATATCGAACATCGAACACACAATATGTCCTGAGCATTTCACAGAGATATACCAGATGAGGAATGTATACAACTTCATGTCCAACAAAGAGGTCCCAGACTACAAGAAGTGAGATATGCCAAGCGAGGATGACGTTCAAATACTGGAAGGTTTACCTCTACGAGATTTTGGCAGAAACCCTACTTGAGGTTAGCTACAGCTACCTACCTATCAGAATATCATGCATATATAGCCATAAATGATAGCCAACCTACAAACTATGATGACACTAGTAGCAGCACAAATAGCTAAAAATGGAAAGAGGGAATAGAGAAAGAACTAATGTTACTGGAAGAAAGCAATATCTGAATATTAACACTACTGGCAGGGCGGAGAAGTACAGTAAAGTACAACTATGTCTTGCAAGAAAAAAAAGCAGTGCGAGAAACCATTAGAAACAAAGCAAGAATGGTTGTAAAGGGATCTACACAAGAGTATGGTATCTACTTGCTATAGATGAATGCCCCGCTAGTTAAAGTAAGTTCACTCTGAATACCTCTTGCAATTGGGATTTTACAACAAAAATCCGTGTGGTCCATGCTCATCTTGTCAGTTGCCTCCTCATGGCTGCAAAGAATCCAGCAAATATCTAACTCGTTTATTTGGTGAGACATCCTTTGTCTCCGGGGGCCAAAGCTATTATCGCCCAATAGCGGAATGGCCAGATGGCTACGAGGTGACTGTGAGGACTCGTAAAACTCTGACATCCCGCAAGATAGTGAAAGAACTAAAATAATCAATTTATGGGCACTACGCCTGTTGGGAGCAGCCAGCAAGTTGGGGATTTCCTTCTTGTTTGAACTACGTGGAAATCGCAGAGGCTCATAACCTGTTGGACAAGGATGTTGATGTGAAGGTTCTTCATCAATTCCCAGTAGCGAGTCTGCTAAATAGATAGACTAACTAGCATGTGTGCGCGCGTCTGTAGGTTTACCCTCAATACCAACATCCAATACCACTAACACAACTAGGGTGGTTTCCCGTACACTACAACACTCAACCACCTCCTCCGCCAACCCCTGCTCAAACGCAAAATTTGTCTTCCGAGATTGGAACACAAAGTTGTCGTCAGCAGAAAATAGCGGAACATGTTAAGTTCATTTTCAGGTCAACGCTGTATGGCATAATGCACAATCTAACCCAGTGGGGTGGCGGGGGTGTATCAGGGGATCCAGTACAATACCAGTTACATCACTATATCGCGATGGGGTGGCGGATACGTTGTGTGTCATCTTGCATATGTTTGTCCAAAGGGTTTGCAAAAGCTATCCTTGGTAGCATCGCAATTGTCTCATAGGTATTGCGGTTCGTTGCATACAGGGCACCGTTAGCTGCGCTCCTTAGGGGAAGCGCATACCGCAAACCTTTCCAGCTTGCCTGGTTTCGGGGGTTTGAATCCGGTCAATAATCCTGGGAGGAGTGGAGCCAATAGTTGCTAGCGACCGGATGTCGGTTGGCGTACCGCTATACCAATCAATATTAGGTGACGGGCAAGGAATACCCGCGGAAACAGCCCAACTTCCCAAGTTGAATTACGCGATATCTGGCACCGAGAGTATTGAAATTTCACCCCTTCATTACTCCGTCAACCAACACCGCACTTAACTGAATAAGATTTATTCTTTACTTGATTCTCCCCCTTTTCATTTTGCCACTACTTCCTCTCATGCTGTTTCTTCTTTTGTTATAGATTACTCTCCAGGCAACAGTACCGGAAATTTCTCACCGATTTCCGTTATATGCATTGAGAGATGCATGGCAGGAGGAACTAGAAGTGTTAGCCATTCTATTTTTCTCCGGTAGTGTCAGGGACACTCTGCATAGGGTACTATGTTGTTGTCTATAAAGTGCGTTTATCTTTCGTAGTTAAGGGGATAAGCAACCAAGATGTAACTGTTGAGTATCTGCTCTATCCACCTATCTTTACTTCCTCCTCTTTCCATCGTTTAGTCTCTTCCCGCGGTATCTCATAACAATACAGAGGTAGGGTATACTGGAAGATTTCTTTACTTCGCGAGGGACTCAATTCTTCCGATTTGCGTTAACCACTTCATACTTGGAAAGAATTGCTGAAGTTCTGAACGATGTAGTTCAATTTCCAGAAGTTTCTGCAAACGCCCCAGGGGTGTGAAGCGTGTTCAAAGGAATCGAAATTTGTTACAGGTATCATCTGCGTTCAAAAGCCCACCCACATTGGCCGCAACTAATCAGTGCCCGAAAAGGACACCGATCTATACTTGTTCCAGGTTCATGTTCAATGGCTGTATGCTTTGTGAACCGTGGGGTATTTTTCTTGACTAAACCTAGTTCGAATACATACGGAACGAACGATTCTCTAGAATTCTCCTGTCAGGTCCCCAAGCAACGATAGTCACTGCTATTGAAGCGTGCTGTTGCTCAGTCTCCTCCCTAAACCATGCATATCGAGTTGGGGGGTGGTTTCCAGTGATATGGCGTGCGAAAAGATCTCTCAGCAAAGAAATAAATGATAGATAACAGTTTCATCTCAGGTAGATGGTGATTGTTGCCGTGAATTTGTAAGTGTTTTGTTGAAACCCAAAATATATAGGTGATTGAAAGGACCTACTTAGGCTTGGTTCATCACTAGTTAAGGGAGGCTTCGCATTAAACAATCCAGTCGAAGGGAATGGTATTTCCGGTTTGTGGTCGTGTCGGCCGACATAATGACTACTTAGGGGTAGTATATAATCAACAATAACTCCAACATCTCCTGTATCATACCTGTAAGATTTAAAAAGCAACACGTCAAATGTCGATTCCAGTTTCTACACTAATGTGTATGTGACATCACGAAATAACCACATCAACGACATAGTCGCCGGCGCGATTCTACTTCCTAACTTGTCAATTGTTCTCAGTAGTCTTGGCTGTTAACGATTGGGATTACTCGCCTCGTTGAGAGATGTGTCCAAACAAGGGCGAAGAAGGCAGGACATGGTTTAAAACCACACCACTAAGTCATACAGTCTCAATTGGGCGTACACTATCCCGCGGCAGTATTAACTTTGAGAGATTCTGCATTGCACTGTTTATATGAAAGTATTTTAGAGGTTCATTGCAGTTAAAAACAATTGCTGCGAATCACCCATCCGCTCTCCTTTGGTTCACCATTGTACAACTCGAAATAATCCCGAGTGCATGCGTACCCGGGGTTCGAACAGAGATTGTAACGCGGGAGCGGGGCATCGACCAGCTCCTTGATTATTGGATGGATCAGTCATTTATTGTAATCCCCTACGTCAAGTTGCCAGAATATTACAATTATCCTTTGAGCGAGGGGAAATATCAATCGGAATTGCGTGTAAGATTTCTAGACGAATTGGGAGAGGCATTCATATGCCCTTCTTTAAAGGTGGTTATTCATGTTTTCCCAGCGGAAAACATATTGTAATTGTAGAGAAACTTTGCGTTTGAGGAATGCAAAACCGACTGGCCATCTGAAGGTCTAGACATTGCCTCACACTCGCCCGAATTTAGAGGGATTTAGCCGGATCTACCCTCCCCGCCCCGAGTGAAAATTACCTGTAATACCCATATCACTTGTTATGGCAATAGTGCCGCTCCGTCATAGCGGTGGCGAAACATTAACCCATTCTGAATGGTGTGTGAGCACGCGTGAGAAGCAAGTATCTGATATCTGAAAAAAAAATAGAATACCTTCCACCCTCTTTGTTCTTGAGCTGCTTGAACAGGCTCCCGCGAAAGAAAGACAACAGAAGGAGCCTGACCATGTCTCCCGCATAGTGATTGAGCCCTTCGCTAAGTGGCAGGTATCGTGCTCATTTCCATGCGAATGTCCCAACTTACATCAAGATCATTTGCATTGCGTTGCGGGTACAATACTGAGATAAACCTGTTTGTGTGAGGTAAAATCCTGAAGACATATATTTCATATGAGAACTATGGATCAATCGGTCGATCAGAGCAATGGTTGATCAGAAGTCCATTCCTCTATTCCTCCTCCTTGCATCCCATAGGGGGGGGTTCTGGTGTTGGCCACATTAGAGTTTAGGTTTAGGGCTCTTGGTGCTCGATGGCAAGGAATCGAGAAATTGGACCAAGGATTAACATGTATGAGTGGAATTATTATTGGAAGGATATTTTGGACAATATGGAAGGCGTACAATAATATTCCATTCAGTCCACCTCGGCCGAAGTCCCTTCTCCGCTTGTTCCTGAAGGATTTGCCACTTATTGGATATTATGTTTATACATACATCCCGGGGGATTTCGTGACTTGCTGATTACCATTATGGTGGTTTGCATAAGCATGCGCCAAGAGACAGGAGAGGAGGGGCCTCACACTCCTCGTAGTGAACTGTAATTACGTTGGATTCGAAAAAACATGGAAGAAAAAAACTTTAACGATCTGGGTAGTCACTGCTATCCCATAAGAGAATACCCCCGGAGGGCCCATTTGTGTTTGTGGTAATTAGCGCACGATCATCCCGGACCAGGACCCGGAAGCAATGATAAATTTGGCAGTGATCCCAAGCGGCCAGTCCATCCGACTTTGAGTATCTTCCGACATCCCCCTGCACGGCCAACAACAAAGCACCGAAGATTCGTGATTTTCAATATTATCGACGAAGTCTAATGCTCTGCGGGCGGTAAAAGAAGCGACGTAGATATTCCTGGTGCATCTGATACACGGTACCATCTTGTGAGCTATAGCTGCAAAGGGGGTTAACATTGCGACTTATGATATGCAGTTGACCAAGAAATTCTGGGGAATTGCGAAGGACTTAGTTAGGTACAGCGAGGTCAGTTATTCTGAGCAAGTGTTCAACGAGAGACAGTTGGCTGGCAATGGGGAACAATCTGTTGAACCACAAATATCTGTCGAAAAGCTATATTTTTGTATACTTTTCATCGAAGACACCACAGGAAAGGGAGGAATGTGGACCGGCAAAAGTGCCTCATGTTCCGGCACTTCGTTGTCCTTGCCCAGCACTGCGAGGGGCATCAGTGGAGAGGGACGATGCTAACTTGGTTGCCAATGGACACGCCTTGGTAGAAGGCAAGTTTACCAAACACATCCAAGCTTAGCCAAGGAAACTTTCTTTTAAACAAACTGTAACCGCGGTTGAGCGAACGGACAGAGGCTGGTATCCAGGGATTTGGAGATTTCCTGAGAACAGGAAATCTGATCAAACTCTCACCCAGTACAGAATCAACGTGGGCAACATCGGCTAAACGAATGATTCAGAAAGCAAATACTTCGTCCAATACACATCCACGGAGGGTAGTTAGAGGGCTGTCGAAAATGATCTATCGCGGCGGTTAATGGGCTGATGACATTAATGTGTCTTCAGAGAATCTTTGGCAACAGAAGCAATTTGCACTTGTTCTACTACTTCTCTCAATATAACCTAATCGTACCTATGCACAGAAGAACTGCCGACCTGATTTAGACCTACAAGGTGCATCATCTTCATGGGGTCGGCCCGGACCTCCATCCGTCCACCACCTGATTGGAAAGTGCCAACCCACTGATTGAGTGACTAAATTTGGACAGCACGCAGGTTGTTCATAGGTATCTTGGGGTTGCATTGGCCTCTCGCTGCGTTGACCGGGGTTGCTGTACAAATACCTGAGGAAATATCTGGCCACAGTCGGTATTTGGAGTCAGATGAAAATTAAGAGAGAAGGTACCCTTGAATTTATTGTGAATGGCCGTACCTGTCGATGGGGTTTTCTGAAACCCACTGGACAAAGGGGGGGAATTGTCTTCCATTGTTGGAAATCCCGTCCAGCTGGAAATAGAAACACGGGTCGCGCGGTGCCCGCAATCCCAGATTGTTCAAGTAGATAATAAACCTCTCGAAGCTATGAACCCGGGTGCTTCCTTCTCGCACCGCGAAGAATTGAGGGCTGCATTTGGCTCCATCAGTGTTCAGAACGATACGGTCGGTCATTCCTTCGCTTCTAACGGGAAATACGAATGTGCATGGGAAGTTTCATTGGACAAATTGGAATTTTGGGTTTATTCCAGAAAGGTACAAGAGACGGGGGGGTGTATAAAATATCGGGAATACAGAGATTCCGACCAGTGGCGGCACATGACGCCCGGGCATTGTACATGACAGCAGGAAGGTGCCATTCTGACAAATATTGCAGGACCTCGTCATCAACCCCAATGGCCCCGTGTTTAGGAATCCGGATGCCATGAGTTGTGAGGTCAGCACCCTCACTCCCAAGGACGACTGGGAACACTAGGGCTAAACACATTGACTACACCAATCCTCACTCATGTCGGATGCATTCCTTCATTCTCTGACCCAAGATCAGTACTGGTAACAAAAGCTCAGTAGTCACTTATAACCTCACCATACGGGTGGTACAGGAACCCTTCACTTGTATATTTGTAAAGCCGCCTTCGCACCCTCAACGTCGTCCATGTTGAACAAACCAAGTCGAAATACACGCGGACTACAATCTTGTTGATGGATCCCCTGAATTAAAGAAAAGAGCCGGGATGGGAGGGGATACAATCTTCCGGGCAGCTATACCACAGCACCGGGTGGGCACAGGAGTCACACCTCGCTTGTGAACTGAATATTCATACCAGAGCAGTTAACACAATCAATGCGCCCGCTCAGCTATCTAGTAGAGACAACTCTCCTCACCTACTCAGAAACCTCTAGTCCATTTTGGACAGTTGGATGCAACGCCTTTGTAGGATCCTTTCGTTGCGCGAGTCCCAAGTCAGTGTTCCAAGTCAAGATGATTACGCCGTTGGCTGCTGCGCTCTCATGTGTGATCTTGTTTTCGCACTTGAATCCATCTGCATTTCAATCATCTGCTATCCATTCCTCACATCTTAACGAGATTAACGAGCCATATCTTCCTTCTATATAGGGACACCTCTCCGCCTCGGTGCTAGAAGCAAGAGAGGTTGTGCCGGCAACCTCCATTTATCACAGGAAGAACCAGATTGCAATGACATTCGCCGGAAAGCAATATGATCCCAGCGGTATAACCTAAAGGGGCCCTTAAGGTTAAGCCATAGTAGAGCGAGAGAATCTTGCAGCTCACATAGCTACAGGTTAACCGGCTGTGTCCTAGAGGGCTATATACCAAATCGCGTCTCCACAAAACAGCTTGACACGAGATCGCCAACTGTATTCAATGCTTGTGACCTCCTCCACCTTTTATAATACCTCCGAAAGCATTTTGGAACAGTCACAGGTGATATGAAAATCTCATTGCTTCTCTTCACAAAGCCTTCGCAGTATCTGTTGGATTCCTGGTCCCAGTCGCCTCAGCTATCTTTCCGACACATTGTTGTCTCCTTGCCTGTTTCATTTTTGCTAAGTTAGGATAGCAGGATATCCCCAAGCTATGATTTCCTTCATTCATTTGATAATCCCTATCCCACAGTGGTAAAACCCGTTTCTGCTAGCTGGAGAAAATATTTTTCCCCCGTTCCCGGGAGTGAAAACCTTCACGCACATGGACAGGATATTGGAGGAATCAGATCCTATTAAGAAGGCCCTTATCATTTGGTTAGCAGCCATATCAGAACCAGAACACCAATCTGTTGCCCTTCTGAACAACACAGAAATTTAATCTCACTCTCTCTATCTATCAAATCGTGCAATTTCCTCCACGCTAATCAGTCCATTTTGGTCACGGTACCTGCTTATCACCGACGGTCACGACTTGTTTCCACGCTTGGTTCCAGTTTCTTAATCATCACGCCACTTTACCAATTGATCTCCAGCGGATTCATCACATAACAGCCAACCCCTGTATACTTTCGTCCTAGGTTAAAATGTCATACCTTGCACTTTGTCCTTGTTCACTATCCACCTTGTACAAAGAAAGTATGGTTGTTTACGACAGTTATTGAATAATTTCATCCCTGACAGCTGTGGTGCAATCGGTAGTCTTCATTACATTATTATCATTTCCACCTCATTTCCAATATCCTCCCCAGTTTTGAACTCAAGGAAAAATAAATGTCAGAGGTAAATGTTCGATCTGGAAGTGCAGCTGGAGTTGTGAGACTCCTAGAACCAAATATGGTTTAAGACAAAGTGTTCTGAGATCATGCGATCTGTTAAGATAGATAAAGCATTTTTTAAAGACAATAGTTGCCCTGTTCCTTACTTGACAATGTGGAGGACTCTGCTCATTAAATACATGAAAGGGAAAGTAGTTATCTCTAGGATACGTGGCATAAAGAGAGAGAAAACAGGACACGTATCCAAACTCAGCCTCAATGACAACAATCTACCTCCATGTTACCCAAAGACATGTAAACAGGAGGTATACATGTAAAATAGATAATAAGAAAGTATAATCCAAAAAATAAAAGGTATAATGGTATTACTATGACCACAGGAGTAAGTTAATAAAAGAACACGACAACACACTCAATTATCAACAATCCTTCTCACTTTTGTTCCAAAGATCTGGAAACACAAGTGCTCATGCTGTGAGCGTGGTAGACATTTCATACAAATATCTGCTAAGCTTTCTGCAGATGGTACATGTAGTAATGAAGGCGAGCCATCTTCCAAGCATTCACGAGTGAAATGGTAGGTGACATCAATATGCCTAGATGCGTCGTTTAACATGGGGTTGTTTGCAAGATCTATCCCAGCATGATTTTCTGCAAAAGGTGCCGCGGGGACTTCATCTCTCGAATGCTCTTGCAGTGCACTCTGTGTCCAGATGTATTGCTTTGTGGCGAATGCCAATGCCATATATTGTACCTCAAAGGTAGAGTGTGCTACTGACTTGTGTTTCCGGCATCGCCAGGAAATTGTAGCATTTCTTGGCCTAAATATATAACCAGAGAAGCTGCATCAAGTATCTACGAAGATTCCGTATGAAGCATCCGTAGACCCACTATGGAATAGGCTAGAACCAAGTTCGTAACGTAGTCCTAGGTCTGTTGCTTTCTGCAAGTACCTAAGTACTTGGTTAGCGGCACGGATGTGAGATTCACGAGAATTGGTATTGAAGGGTGAAAGGTATGTGACAGTATAAGCCCGGTCAGGTCGAGTACTGGTGACTAGATACATCCGTGATCCAATCGTTTGCTGGTATATTTTTGTTCTGATTTTTGAATCGTTTAAAGAAGCTTTAGTCAAACTTTAAGTCAAATTGATTCGTGTTAAGACAGGATTACAGTTTGCCATGGCAAACGGTTTAAGTATCTTGTCAATTAAGGCTTGTTGAGATATAATCATACTCACTTCCTGGTATGCAATCTGCCTTCCCAAAAGCCAATTGAGTACTCCAATGCTCTTTACCTTAAATTGAGACTTAAGAAGAGTAATTTGTAGCCTGTGTCTGATAATCATCTGCACCAAAGGTGGTTATATCATTGATGTAGATTGAGACAAAGGAGTTTCCACATTGATTAACTAGTACGCATACATGGAATTATGTGCAGCTAAATCCAGAGGGGTGCAGGAACATTACCAGGCGCTGATACGATTGGGTAGGTGATTGTCTGAGGCCATAGATGGAGCGATTTGATCGCGCAACCTTGCTCTCTATCCATCGTTCATCCAGGAGCTGGACGTATACTTCCTCCTTGAGAACACCGTAAAGAAATGCGGTCTTTATATCTGACTGTCTGGGTCTCCCTTTCTGCAGGGCTGCAATAGCGAGTAAGAGCCTTAAGGACTCAAATCGAGCAACCGGGCAAGGATTTCCTCATAATCAAGGACATGAATCTGTGAAAAACCTTTCACGACACATCTCACCTTGAATCGTTCTAGCTCCCCTTTGGCATTTCCTTTAACTCTAGAAATCCACAGTCTGTCAACACTCCACCTGGTGGGAGGTTTTTCTACTATGTCCCATACTTTGCTTTCTTCTAAGGAGTCAAGCTTCTCATCTATAGCCTTTTTCCAATTCCTCCAGCAATCCGATCGCTGAGCCTGAGAATAGGTTTCAGGTTCACCAATGTCAAGGATACTTGTAGGTAATGAACCTTTTAGGGTTGCAAGAACTTCATTGTGAGTATCTGACTCGATGGCTGGTAGGCTTCTCCAAGCATGACAACTATTAGCAGTAGTATCCATGATATCTTCAGGTCTTACAAAGTTCATCGGATGGTCCGGCTGTTGCGACTCGGATACTGCTTGATCTACTGTTTGCTGAGAGCTACCTGAACTGGGTGAACGAGGTACATGCAAGGAGGTTCTGGATGCATCATGCATCGAGATCTCCCTGAGACCAATATTTCTAGTAGGAAGTAGTGACTCAGAAGGATTCTCTTGTGTTGAGACTGGGTTAGAGAACTCAGCAGATAGTCTAGTTGCTGTTGATCCTCACAGTGTGATTGATGCCTCTGGTATTGTGGATATGGAACGGTTATCTGGTAGCCAGTAAGGCAATCCAAGAAAGCCATCCTGTTTTCGTCAGACAGGTTCTTTCCTGAAGTGTTCTACCACCTTGGAATGGCCCCGGTCGTACCACTGATTCGCAATATCAGGATGATGATTCATCCAAAATAGCCACCTAGCGGCGGTTGGAAAACCATTTTTATTGGCTGTATACTCTAAGCTAACCGTTGGTGTGGAGGATGTGTTAGGTCTCTGTATGGTGGTTTCCTTGCAAAGGGCCCTACAATGGTGAGTCTTTTGTGTGTTTGTTTCTACTCCTTCTGACTTTGTCAGTGGTATGAAGAATACATCTGCTGAAATCAGATTACTTTTTTTCTCTGGTAAAAATATCCCATACTGCTGGGCCACATCTGTATACCTGACAAATAGTCTGCGCTTAGCTCTGGGGAGTCGTTTGGATCCAGTTCTACACTTTACCTTCAGAATGTGAATGTAACATTCACGACCAAACAGCTGTAGGTAGTGTATTGATGGCCTCTTATGATAGAAGGCTTCGTAGGGGGTTTTCTTTCCCAATCTACTATGTGGCTGGCAATTGCTAATATAAATAAACGTCGCCACAGCTTCTGGCCATAGCTTTACACCTCCTAACTGATAAAGCATCCCTCGGATTCCTTCTCCAATTGTCCGGTTCAGTCTCTCAGCTACCCCATTGAATTCCAGTAAGTAGGGCTGTGTTAACTCATGGATAATACCTCTCCAGGCAAAGAATTGTGTAAGTTGTGCATTGACATATTCCCCACCATTGTCAGTATGAAATCTGCGTACTGTGCTTTCTTCCTGATTCTCAATCTCCCCTACAAAGTCACTAATTATCTGTGGTGCTTCGGACTTGTTTTTCAGTAGCCGAACTCAGGAATAGCATGTGGTATCACAGTTCAATGAGATGTAATACAAACAGTTTCCACAGGATGCAACAGGAAAGGGTCCACACAGGTCCAGGTAAATGAGTTCCATTTTACGCATTGCTCGTGACTTTATCGATTTTGGTACCTCATAAGTTCACTTGGAAATTGTACATACTGTACAATGGAAACCTTGTGGACATGGAGGAATAAAGGTAGAGTCTTCAAAACCACTATACGATTAGCTAATCGTAGATGGAGCTAAGTGCCCCAATGTATCATGCCAGAACTGAAAAGTCAACAAGTCTGACTCCTGGACTTCATGAATCTGTGGAAGTAATCCATCTGAGATTGGCTCTAAATTGGTCTTGCCACCATTGGTAACCGATATCACAGAACTCTTGCCACTGATTTTATAACCTTTATTTTGCAGCTTCGGCCATGAGAATAGTGGTCTCTCAAGCTGTGGTACATAAAGAACATCATTCAAACGAAATGAACACATACTCCCATTCTTCAAATGGCAGTGAATTACCACATTTCCCTTTCCTACAACATTCCTCTTATCTGTGGAGCTTGACTTCACAAGTCCAGAACAAAGCGAAATCCGTTTGAAGCGGGCTCCGTCAGGACACATTTGAGAGGCTGCGTATGTATCAAAGTAAAAGAGGATTTGCTGACCTTTTTATCAGCTTCGGACACAGTATGCGCTTCTTCTCCCACTGCACCCACATCCACTTTCCTTTTGTTGTGTGCTTTCAATTTAACGCACTCGTTCCAAGTATAACCACGGGAATACCCGGCATCGTACTTGTTGCACCAAGTATATTTTTTAAACTTCTCAGTTGAGTCCCGTGCTGGCGGAGGGTGGGGTCCATATTTAGGGCTCTCGCGGGCTATGGTTAGGAGTGCCTAGTGTGGTCTCATCCGTGGTTGGTCGCTGTCACGGTCCAGGTGCCTGTATTTTACCTCCACAAATGTGAGATAATCTTGCGTGGAGAGATTGTCGATGATTTTCTTTTGGTGGCTTACGAGGAAGGCTAGGAGAAAGTCACGTTTTGCTTTATCTGCAGCTAAGAACTTAGTGAAGGTCTGGCGATAGGAGTCTTTTGATGCTTTAGCCAGTTCACCAAGTCGCATCCACTCGGTCTCAAAATGTGCAACGAATACAGACCTGGGCTGACTGGGATCGTATGTAGTAGAAAGCGAGGTGCAATTGGTTATCTGAGATATGAGTGTGAAAGCTGTATTGCGGGAATACTCGGTCCGAAGATATTTCCACATCTCATGTGGGTGATGGTATTTGACAAGCCTCTCCCAGATCTCACTAGAGACAACTTATATGTAGATTGCTGATGGCTGATGGTAAAGTGCTATATATGCTGTGACTTCATCTTCGTCGGCATCGTCGGAAGGCTTTTGATCCTCTATGGCAATCTCGTATGTTTTCATGCCTTTCCAAACCAACCTCATCACTGTATCCCATATGATATAGTTGTCCTGGCCAGTCAATTGATTCTTGTTTTCAAGTTTGATGGTAACAGGCTTGTCCTCCCGAATCCGAGATCGGAAGGTCGAGGATCCATTGGTAGTCATTCTGGGGTCTGCTGCAGGAGTCCCACTGGGTAAGGAAGGGAGTTGAGGATAGGGACTATTGCTCATATGTCCTATTTTATTGCGTTAGAGCTGTGAGCTCCGGGCCCATAACCTGTTCGATACGGAAGTGCAGCTGGAGTTGTGGGACTCCTAGAATCAAATATGGTTTAAGACAAAGAGGTCTGTGAATATGCGATCTATTAAGATAGATAAAGCAATCCTTAAAGACGATAGTTTCCCTGTTCCTTACTCGACAATGTGGGAGACTCTGCTCATTAAATACATGAAAGGAAAAGTAGTTATCTCTAGGATACGTGGCATAAAGAGAGAGAAAACAGGACACATATCCAAACTCAGACACAATGACAACAATCTACCTCAATGATACCCAAAGACACGTAAACAGGAGGTATACGTGTAAAATAGATAATAAGAAAGTATAATCCAAAAATAAAAGCTGGAATGTTATACTATGACCACAGGAGTATGTTAACGGGAAGAACACCACAACACACTCAATTATCAACAGTAAATGTTGTTTGTTCCATACCCGGACTTGTGACGTAATGCTGGACCTACTACCCATGCCACAAATTGGCCGCTGGAGCGACCAATTCCTTCAGTCGCGGTCGCTTGCTAGAGTTGCATATCTGATACGCTCGTGGCCATCTTGCCGCGCTATCCTCCCCTCGACCTATGAGTGGGGCTTGTGAAGTCGGCTTTGGCTGTTCAGTTGTATACCAATATCATAACTGTTGTGCCCCTGCCTGTGGAGACCGCTGGGAAGAGGTAATGGTATATAAATCGAGAAGCCCCACTGATATTCCTCCACTACGGGCCGCAGTTGGTACTCCTTGGTGACCGGGGGTGATGGCTGTTGCAAGGTTCAGTTAAGCAAGCTCGGAGATCAGTAGATTTTAGTCCCTTGGGATTCACACAGAGACCCGTGGTCATTTTCTTGGGCCATGTTCTTCCCCTATTGTCCTCCAGTATTCTAGTCCACAAACCTCGTGAACCCAGGATGGTTCCGGAACTATTCTTGGAGGAGTATTCAAGGAGCGTTAGAAAACAAAGGCAAAGTAGCAGATATGATACATGTACCTGTAATTTGGTGGATTCTTCTTGAAATTGATGGTGAGGGGGGCGCGAATTACTCATGGTTGGAAATATTTCTCGTTTATGGGATGGATATATGATACCGAGGAACAGATTTTGGGAAAATGTGGTGACTCGGGATGAAGGAAATTGATAGACTTTAAAGGAGAAATAGAGGTGAAATTAAACTAGATTGAGATATCATTGAACTGCTATGTGAGTAAATTTTGTCATGGGGTGGTTGCAACATTCATAACTGAGAAGGGACATTCCGCGCTCATAATATTACAAGAAAATCATTATATGCCCAGTCCTGTACAAAATAGGAAATTTCTGCATCAACCCCACACTTCGCTCATCAACAGCCTTATATACTCACTGCTCATTCACAATACATCCTTTGCACTCAGTGCTTTCCTCCGTCCATCGAGACGTCTGGTAGCAAATAATTTCTCCCCTCGAGTTTCCCGGGAACCATCGCTGGAGACTAAACTTCCGGTTCCCGCAACGAACCTTCTTAGCTTTCCTCCGTGCCCCCTCCTCCTATCGGTTCCCTCTATACCCCATTCCACCGCTTGGAAGCACGAGAAAATCGTGCCAATCACGCGAAGATCGTACCACAAGTTGATCGGAGTCCCAAATTTCCATTTCCCGTATGAAGGTACCCCACCCGCCCCCCAGATTCCGAGGTTAGCGTCTCGAGCCCAGCGCAATGGCACAGGTATTTGTTCACAATTCAATGATTGCAACTTTGGACAACCTACTTGAGAGCTGAGATTTCTTATCCCCCGGTATACATGAGTCACCAGCTACGCACTACTACCCCAGACGGCCA
>NW_003299102.1:510054-544627 GCF_000151645.1 Tuber melanosporum
ACACAAACCGTAGCACCATTCAAGTAGACTGAACACTAACGCCCTAGTGCTCTCCAGCTCCTTGCTCATCCAGCATCACTCCGACAATCCTGCAACAACTAACTCCTGCCCCAAACATCTAGCGTTCCTTCAAAGCACACTAACCCTGGTTCATTCAAACATCTTTCCAACCAAAATAATGCATTACCGTTTTACACCGGGTTACAGACCAGGTAACCCAGACCAGAAAAGGCTTCGTGAATTTTAACACGAAGCATATAACACCAGAATTAATTTTACCGGCCCGTCAGGAACCAATGCTCCCGAGTTGGGGTTGTCTTGGCAGGCTGTGCATCTCCCGGGTCTTCTTCGATCGAGAGGACAGAGAATAGTGTTGCCCCAAAGGAGTTGAGAAAAAAGCGAAAACCGTGGGGTAAGGAGCTCCCGATTCCGACAACAAATCTTCCACCTCGATAAGTCTTTATATTATCTCCAGTCCTTTGAACAGAGACTATTGTGTTCCTTTACTGACATCCCCTCCAGAAAAAGAGCCAAAATGGACGAGGAGAGGGAGCAGCGCAGGATTGAACGAATCCTCAGAAATCGTGTTGCTGCCCAATCCTCTCGCGAACATAAACAGAAAGCGGTGGAGACCTTGAAGGAGGAGAGAAGCAGCCTCGCCGAGTGCAATGATGCATTGAGTGTTCGTGTTGCAGCGGTGGAGGAATCGAACAGATCATTGAGTCAGCAGTAGGCGGAAATAGAGCAGACCCTAAAACGCTACGAGGAGTATATGAATGTGGTGGCTCGTGATGTGGCTGCGAACCCCATTGCCACACCAGCTGACCAACATATCCTCACCGCCTTGAGGGGGAAGCAGGAGCCGAGTTTCGTAGAAGAGGAACATCTGTTCCGATTTTTCGATCATATGCACTCCGCCCCTATCGTTACCATCGACCCGAGATCTCTCAGCATGCCAATTAGGCCCGGCATTGGGGAGAATCTCATCGGCGATGGGTATCTCGTATGATCGCCCTCATCCGTCCAACCGACAGTCTATGTGGCGGCATAACAGCCACGAAAACGGTGGGGAAAACATCTCGAGGCGCCGAATTTTGTTCCGCAATGATGAAGCCCTCTAACAAAGGCCTGCAATGCCGGAACACCTAGTATGGTGCAGCGTGTTTGCGAGCTTTATGAGAAGCTTGCAGTGCCTAAATGTTGCGGTCATTTCTGCTGTGTTCGGCTGTGTTGCCCGATACCCATTTGGTAGAGGTGTTCTATGCCGTCTGTTATTCATTTCTTTAACGGTGGTGGCTGTAGAACAGGGAGATTCTTTCACGTCCGGTCATCAGTACCGGTATTGTATCTTGTTTCGGTAATACGAATGAATTCAAATAATGTCTTTTTTTCCCTTTCACGTTGTTTCACCCGTTTTTGTTGTCGTGAGTGATTCGCTACTACTCCTTTTCTGATTGATATGCCCTTAGATCCTATGAGCCCTGATAGCCACATTGGACGTTCCCCCACGTAACCTTTTGGGGAGGTGGGAGGGAAATGGCTCTAGTTTTGGTTTCGGCGAAAAATGAAAAATGAAAAAGATAAGCTCTGAACGTTTCAGTAAATTCCGCTTTAAGCATTTCCCGGACACAATATACTGGCAACCCAAGGTAGACTATTGTACTCAATAATTGTGGCTGGTCCACCTCCTAAGGTAGCATGTAATATCATAAATAAATAATTCGTGTGTAACTGGTGAGAAAGTCGGTTGTTATAATAGACTCATCCGGTTGACCAATACAGGCGCCAATCTGAACATATTTGAGGTCCCGGAAAGTGGAGAAACCAACCGATCCCTAAATACACTGGAGCCTACTTGGACCCCTTCGAGGACCCATTCTACCATAAATCCCCAGCGGTGCCATCTATAACCCGGAAGATATTAGGTTGGACTCAAGGAACAAAAAAGGTAAAGAGGAAAAAAATCCCTAATTGCACCTGTCAAGTGTCAGACACCGCTGCCTCGACCCACGATTTTAATTTCTGGAAATATGAAACCGAAGACTCATTTTTAAAGGTGGTGAGGCACTTTGTGTGCAGGGTTCCGAATAGTCCGACCAGTCAGGTCTTGGAGGCAGGACCAGACTTTCCAGTCCTGGTCAATACCGTGACTGGGCTTGACTAACTCGGGTGGTCCGGTCTGGTCTGGACTGGTCCTAGACCGGTCTTGATAAAGTGTTGCATAGTCATGTAATATCACTCATCTAATGCTCCGAAAAAAAATTAATACTAGTGAAGCTTGCCCCTAATCTAAGCGAGGCACTATTTCCATTCTGACTCTCCTGAGACTCTGCAGTATAACCAGCGAAAGCAATGGTTTAATCAAGAAAATCTTTATTTGAACGTAATAAACTGTGATAGGAATATTGGAAGGCAAAATAGGATGCTAATTCGGTCAATGGGCCGTGAATATCCTATTGCTTGGCGGGCCGGGTCAGTGCTATAATCCGGACCGCCCGAGTCGGTCTCATTTCCACCATTCGACTTGACTTGGCTTCCGACTGGACTAGCGGTCCGGTCCAGTCTTCCGCGGACCATCCGGAACCGTGTTTGTGCGGGTATGGCTTGCTTGTGAAATGTAAATAGGTTACAGTGAGGCGGGTCGCCAATTTTTAGAGGAAGATATTGCACTAATCCCAATTTATCAAATTATGTGGGTCTTCTTTTTTTTTTTTTTTTTTTTTTTGGAGCGGGTTTTAGAGTTTTATGAGTTTCATGGCCCCGACAAGAGGCCACAATTGCCAGCGGGATCGCAGAAAGCAGGGAAAGAGTGCTGGGAGTTTGCTTAATAATAAAGCTGAACACGGGCAGGGTGTGCAGGCTTTATCAGGACCGGAATCATCGGTAGGCCGGTGGCCCATAACCGTTGTTCTTATTTGTAAGCCGCGCACCACGGAGTTAGAGTTACATCCTGATTGATATTCCGGGATGCATCTCACATGTCTCAATAGTTAAAATAAATGATCCGTCCCGTCCATCAACGTGAAAGTGGAAAAGATCAGCAGGGAACCTGAATACCTCCTCCCCTTGCATTCCAGCCAGTGCCGCAGGATCTTGCTACTTGCCCGACACGCAAATCTGTGCGAGCTGAACCTCCCGTCGATCCCGAAACAGCTGACACTTGGTACGGTTGAACACTACTCTAGGAAACTAGCGGCGATGGGCATAGAGGGGTCGTGTGGGTGCTCCGGGAACAGAGCGATGCCAATCCCGAAACAGTGGGTACCTTGTAAGTGGAGCAAACACCGCTCCCAGCGTGCGTCAAGAATCGGCGCTGGAGATCCGTCGGGATACCGCCGGACCGGAGCGACGGGTATCCTAATATAGGTAACACCAGGTATGACCAGACACCGCTCTAGTAGTCCGCTAGGGACGACCATGAGTGCGTCGCGAGTGCTATGGAAACTCGGTAAACCAAATAAAACATTTGTGTGGAACAACTGAATTAACTCTAACTAACCTCAAGCCTTTATGCGCCGGGGCAAACGTCTCATAAAAGGAATAATAGTCTTAGTGAGAGCAAACAGCGGCGCCGACAGCTGAAACCACGTATACGTCTCAGAGGCTTGCCGAGCATAACCCGACCCATGATTAGTGACACCCGGGTATCGAAGAAGTGATCCCCAACAAATTAAAGCACTCAGGGACATCTGAAATTCATACTTCTCCTCACCTTAAACAGCGGCATTTGCGTACTGCCGCCCTGGGACTCTAGAACCTTATCAGGCCGACCTTGATATATACAGACTACCACGTAGGCCGAACTGTAAAAGGCCTGTTTCTAGGCCCTTTACATGTATCACACCCTTCATTCAAAGCATAGAAACCGAACAATGAAACCCCCTGGTCGAGTTTGATTATTTTTGTTTCCCTAGTGCCTGTAGCCAAGTTTGCGGGGTGGGTGTTTGTCGCCGCGGGGGGTGTCTTTTGTCACTCAACATCCCCCTTTAGGGTTCCTACATCCGCCTTTAACGCTGTGACTTTCTGATAACATATTAGCTTCCTTACGGGTCGAACAAAGGCTATTGATGATGTCTTACCTATTCAAACCTGAAAAACGTTAGTCGTAATAAAAATAATAGAATTTCAGAGTAGTAAATTAACAATCACCGTTGTGGGAAGGGGCTAGGTCCGCCGTCACAGACTATCACTCGGCCGAAACAAAACGCCAAGACGCAGCTAAAAGAGGGGTAGGAAAAATTTTCTCTCTCCGATTCTCTGTCTCTCTAACCACTCGCTCTCGCTCTCTCAACAACTCACTTACTCAACTCTCTCTTATCCGCAACACAAACTAAACTAACAGGAAAAGACAGGAGTTTAAATAAACAACAACAATCAGCTATCCTTCCTTTCCTCCCTCTCCCTTAGCGTTATCTCCTCCACCCCCCACTCCATACCCTCTCATATGCTCGCGTGCTAAGGAACGAGAAAACAAACAACAGACTCTTCAAAGACCCCCCCTACTATCCTCCCACGCTCCCCCGCTTCCTCCCACGCTCTCCCGCTACCTCCCGTGCTCCCCCCACTGCTTTCTGCGCTCATCCTGCTTCGCATGCTAACAAAGGAAATACAGGAACAAAGACCACGACTCCCGACGGCCGCAACTCCCCAAACGTCCGCATCCTTCCCCGCCGGAAGCGCATAACGAGAACGTCCGCCACAACAAAAGAAGAGGCGGGGGGGGGGACAAACAAACGGGAACGAACAAACGAACGAACAAATCAACGGAAGGATGGACGGGCGGAGGGACGAATGGACGGGTGGATGATTGGCGGGTGGTGGTGTGAACAGCATGCCGAGCATGCTAGGGACATGTCGCACATGTTTCAAACATGTCAGACAGGTTCTGAGCATGTTGGGTAGTAGTCGTAGTAGTTGTAGTCGTGGCAATCGTGATAGCTGTTGGCATGGCGAGCAGCTATTTCCCACAAATCGCTGACTTAAGATCAAACGGGCTTAGTGGGACGACGTAGATTGTGCTTGTCGCACGATCCCTAAACCTTGTAGTCAATACAAAACATAGGTTAGTCAACTACTGCCGTTGATACCTTGCTTGGGCATCGGTGATAAACCCACGATAAATTACTCTAGCGGGGTAACAAAAAAACAAATCGGCACCACTGTACGTTGGGAGTTACCATTGTTCCGTCAAAGTCGCACACATCTTTGGTCGGACCTTTTAACGTTGAAGATGTTTAGGTTTGAACAGCTAAATGAATGTCAGCGTGGGTGCACTCACCGACACCATCTCCAGTGGAACAATGGGAATTCTTTGTGTTCCCTATCTATCATACTTTGACGAGTTCGGGTTTTTGCCGGCCAAATACAGGATGATACTCACTCTACCAGCACCACTCTCCCCGAATTGGCCTTTCCCTCTTCGAAACTTCACCAATGTTAATCAACCATATCCATTCCAATCCAAGATCTTACTGCCTAGAACTATCTAACTATTCCATGGTTCCCAAAGTTCGGAACTCATCAATGACCTATCTAATTACCCTTCGCTTTCGCCCTGGCTCTATCCCTTCGAACCTTTTGAAAGACCATCCAAATAACCCTCCTAAAGGCCGCCCTCTTGGACCTGTCATTCCTCAACCTCCCAGGGTCCTCAGAGCCCCTGCGGGGGAGGCGGTCGGGCATGTCGACAACCTTGTCGTCGGAGCTTGTTACCGGGTGTGCGCCGCTATTGGCCGGTCGATCTTCATTGCGAGGGTTCTCCGCGCCGCTCCTATCAGGGTTTGAGCCTGACATAGGTGACTGAATAAATGGATAGCTTTATTTGTTGGATTTTCTAGCTTGTGGGGGTGTTATCGTATCACAGCGCCGCTCGAGATTGTCTGCTTTCCTGTGATGATGATGTTGATTTGGTTGGGTGAGGTGTTGAGGTTATATGTTGTAGGAGTTCGTACATGTTGAGACTGGAGGAAAGTACCAGGTCACATGATCTGTTTCAAGATTCTCGAGGATGCGATGTCAAGTATCAATATCTTATTTGCCACATGATTCATTGTAACACCGAGAAGCCAAGAGGGATATCTGTAGATGATTCATGTTGGCTCTCGATTATTTGGAGTGCAAGTGTCCATTTGGTCCACGACCCATACTGTATCTTCCTCCCGGAAAGTCCGGTTGGGCCAGCTCACCTTCACCGGCTGTTCCAATGAGATGACCTAGAGTAGGACTACTTTACTTTTGAAACGAGAGACCATCAATCGCCATAGAGGTTGACATTCCGCACATATACCTTCTCTTCTCAACTCCACAACCGTTGTTGCAAGCACAGGGTGTCACTCGAAAATAATACGCGTTTGAAATGTTCGGGGCGGGATTCCTGGAGCCGCAGCAGAGTCCTATAGCGCTCGCCTGGGGTGGATGTCTCTCCCAGGAAGACAAATGCGCAGATCGAAGACACCCCGGAGAGAGTTGCAGTTGATAACACTTGTACGAGGCCATTTTATTCCGTTCGCCACAATTACGGCGGTTGCCCTTTTGTGAGCCTAATTTCAGCTAAACGCTCGGCGATCGAGGTGGAGGCTCTCGTACTGGCGTCCCCTCCTTCGATAGCAGGTTGCAATGGTAGGAAAACGGTTCTTTCGCGTCATTACATACTCGAGTACAGTCGGGTGCTGGACTGGTACTGTACTGTGCAGTCGTGTCCGGAAAGTTTTCATACCCTCGCATGGCAACCGCACAACCACAACCCCCAACCATAAAAGTTTCAAAAAAAGTATAAAGAATTCAATTAAAGCAAACATGATAGTATTGCTAGTAGACAATAAAAAAACATTATTACCATTTTGTATGGCCACCATTTGCATCCAGTACAGCTTGAATTCTCTCAGGCATCTTATCCATCCATCCATCCAACATCTCTTGGGGAATTAAATCCCACTCTTCCTTTGCTGCCTCAAATAATTCAGCTGCACTATGAGGCCATCTTTCCAGTCTGGAGAATTGCTTGGTAAGGGCTCTTTTGAGTAGTGCCCATGTGTTCTCAATAGGATTGAGATCTGGTGAGTTGGGTGGCCAGAGGAGTTTTTTGTAACCACAGTCTGCTTCCAATTTTCTATTTTCCACACTGTTGTTTTGTCACCAATGTGTATACTAGTTAAGGTTTTTGGATATGTATTTATAGTGCTATTGTTGGGATCGGAGATGACAGATTGCAGGTTTCTTTTATTGGTGGAATGACCTTCTATATATAGTGAGTGGTGATGGTTGTATTGTAGGAATGGACAGTACACTTGTCATCATTGGGAAATGGAGACGGGGTGGACCTCTCGGTTAGTATTGTGAGATAGCATAGGTGTTATCATGGGCAGATGACAGAGATGCTGGAACTCCTGTATTTAAAGGACGCCATGAACTGGTTATGTTAGAGGTAGAGGTTAGGAAGGAATGCAAGGAACAATCAAGTTACCAATTCCGCCAGTATTCAGCCTGCTTCATAGATCCGTTGCATATATCTTCGTGCTATCTCTCAATACTTACCACCTGCCAGGAAGCATTGTCTGCAGCAAGGTAGATATTGTGAGAGGGTCTATCCAGACGCTTTATAAAAAGGATAGGTTAAGGCTGGTGGATCTCAGTTGCATATTGGTGAGAGTTTAGGCCAAGTCTCTCTCTTTTGCTGATTCTTTCCTCCTCCTTCCTCTTTCTCACAAGAATTAACTCAGTCTTTCTTCTCTTCATCATTGCAGCATATACTCCAATGCTAGTTCTTCCAGACTTAAATCTAGGCTTGAAGTATTTTTCTTCCAGCTCTTCACCAGGTCTAACTCTGACCTTTTTGCCTGTTGGATTAGATCATAAACAATAGTGGCTTCATCCACAAAAACAACCCAATTCCATACCCATTTCTAGTTTCTCCTTTTTCTAGCAAACTCGCTTCTTTTCCCCTTTTGTTCTTTTCTCTAAAATGGCTATTTTGTAGGTATCAGAAGCTTAAAACCAGCTTCTGATATGATCTTATCAATAGTGGTTTTACCAAGACCAATATTCGCTTTTTTGGTAATGTTTTCAAATGCTAAATGAGGCACGGCATCGATAACTGACTCCACTATCTCTTTTTTTATGTCAGTAATCTTGGTTGGTCTTCTCCCTCTTTTTGCTTGGTGAGTATTTCCACTCCTAGATTTAGCTCTTTTGACCACAGGCTGAACAGTTGACTTGGATACATGTAAAGACTTAGAAATTTTGTCATCCCATATCTGTATGTTTATACAGAGAATAAATTTCATTGTTCAGGTCTTCCCTTACTTGTAGGTTATGTGGAGGGGCCATGGTGAGGAGGGCTGTTATGGTGATGACGTGTTACTGGGTTGTACCTCAGGGGTATGAAAACCTTCTGGACACGACTGTACAAGTACTTAGTCGATCACACTTAAGGTAATGTATTCTCTATCAAATATCTTTATTTTTAGCAATTTACACGCAGGGTGATGCTTGTCAATCTTCACAGTACCAAGGTCTAACAACAGTGTCTGTCGCATGCAAAGGTTCTTGTACTTTTAGGGAGATACCAAGTGCAGAGTATGGTATGAATCCCGACTAAGCAGATTGCGCTGGATTGTGGGAAGATTCACGTGCTCTCTTTTCGGATTCTGGACACACAGCGTCGTTTTCCTCCCGTACATGTATACATGATGGTGATTATACAAGATGATACGCAGACGACAATACAATTGCTGGTATTCCGCAGTGATTGAATGACCTTCTCAGTAAGCATGATAATTCATCCCAAGAATGACTCAGAGCAACAGTCCATCATACTTGTAAATGTGGGATAGTCTAATTGCAAGAGGATTGGATCAGGAGGCAGGGAGGGATCCGGACCGTGGATGGTTACAATGAGACCTATAAAGCTTGCAGCATCACGTCAACAATAATGCATCTGCAAAGACGTTCACCTTTCCCAAGTTATATAATCTCCTGCTTCCTCCAAACACCACCTGTATGACACAAGTACCGTAATGGTATGTGTACTGTCGTCATATGAGATACTAGCCCGTAAATTATAAGTAACTTGGAGGGTGGAGACAAAGAAATTTGTTTATGCTTTATTTTATAGATTATAGAGTGGAAGAAAAGGAAACTATGGGAAAGTACATAATGTGAGTTTGGTGGGCTCGTATTAGTCCTCTCCATGGGGAGAAGTAATTGCTCCCTGTGAATGATTAGATTGTCGAGCGAATCCTATTGAAAGTGGAAGCCAGTAAAGTGGTCAAACCTGTTGGAAAGTCAAAGGACAAGTGAATGTAAAGAACATTAATTGTCGCTCATACTTATTGTTAACACCATGTTGAATGTTATGTGCTTATACCTTATGACCCTGTGTAGCATTATGTAATATATCCATTTCTCAAAGTGAACAACATACCAGTATCTATGTATCTTCATAATAAAAGTGCAAATAGGAGGAAAGTGACAACCGTTACAAAATGATGACAGTATAACTGACTCAGAGTATAAGCTAGGTAAATATAAGCTGAAAACAGAAAGGAAGGTCAACAAAGAAAATCAACACCGCTTCTCGCTTTGTACAAAATACCTTGAAACACAAGTGTTCATGCGGTAACTTATTCGCAAGGTGCTAGTCACATTATCAGTAAATGGTACCATAGTTGGCAGGTGGCCTGCTCTACCAGAGAGGAGGGGACAGCTGAGAACTAAAGGTGATTTCAAAGGTGTACTGAGGAACAAAGAAGTAGCCATTCAACCAAGTCTCTTGAAATACTCAGTCAGTCGAAGTCCACCTTTTCCATCGTAGAATCAGGTGGTCTTTAAATGCACAAATCTCTTTCTCTAGCATGATCAGAACTAATCAAAGGTATCAATCAATACACTTTGGTAAAACTAATTGAGTATCAAAACAATACTTAAACATAAAACCAAACTAAGTATCTAATGATACTTAAAACAAACCAAGTATCAAACAGATACTTAAAACAAAAGATAAAGAGAAAACTAAGTATAAAACGATACTTAAAACAAACCAAGTATCAAAGCAATACTTAAAACAAACCAAGTATTAAAGAGATACTTAAAACAAAACATAAAATAAAACTAATAACTGAGTACCTGTACTGGTTACATTCCCCAAGGCAAAACAGCTGTTTAAACAAATAAAACCTAATAATCATCAAAGGCGGAGTCTGAGAAACTGAAGGCTTCAGTTTCCGCTATTAGCTCTTTATCATGAGTGTCACACCAGGGACAAGAGGAAATCATATGAAAATATTGAGACTCAAAGAAATACGGATCACTGTAGTCATAAAAACCTGATTCAAGCTGTAGGTCCACCCAAATGTTATTGCCATCAGGGCAGTAATTTATGCAGAGGATAGTCAAATAGCTTTCAAGTTTGATAACATCGTGGTTCAACCACAGTCCAACAAGCTATTGTCGCAGACTCAGATTTAGTTCCACATAGTTTGACATCATTATAGTCTTCGGATAGTAGGTCATGATCAGATATGGTTGTATAGAGCCTCCTCCAGAGCCTGATTCTCCTCATTACTGCTTTCGAATTCTGCCTCAAAGTATAGTACAGAGGACCCATCCCTTGCTTCAAGTCCAACTTGTCATCGCTCTGTTTCTGGCGTCATTGCTGTCCTGCACATTGTGATGTAATTGATGGTTGGTGGGAGGGATTCGTTTCGCCTGTTGTCCTTCCACCATTCATTTACCATATCCATAGCATGCTCCAGTCTTTCTCATGGTTCCCAGCTATTTTGGCTTATCGGATATTCTTTCTATTGATTAGGAACTGATCATTCCCATGCCAAAGGGGGTGGTCTTAGATTTCTTCAACTTCTCATTCATCTTTCATATCAATGATAATAGGTGCAAGTCGAGAGTATATGCTGCTAGGGAACTGGGAGCTGTCATTTGGGTGGAAGCGCTAGCCAGCAGAGGCGTAGAAAACAGTACTATTGCGGCGGTATATACATCTATCGATCTAGACAATGTTATTTTCTTTATGTTCATCAAAGGATAGGACCTTGAAAGGTCATCGCCATTGGAGTCGTAGTCTCTTGCTGCATCTAACATATATAATAAACATGTTTCCATGTACTATAAGCATATCACCAGGTGGAATAGGAACATGCTTACGGTGTCGCTTTTGAACAGTAGGGTACTCCAGAATTGGGCAGCTTTAACAGCTTGGAAGGCATCACTCTGGATAGCTTGATGGTGGTTTATGTAGTCATGGAAGGCGGGAATTGAGAAACTCCTGAAGAGTGTGGAAGGTAGGAGAAGGTATTTGTAACCGGTACGGGTACTGAGTTATTGTTTTAGTTTTGTTTTAAGTATCGCTTTGATACTTGGTTTGTTTTAAGTCTCGTTTGATACTTGGTTTTGTTTTATGTTTTGTTTTAAGTATCGCTTTGATACTTAAGGAGCTTTACCAAAGAGTATCAATTGATACCTTTGATTAGTTTCGTTCATGCTAGACATGAACAGATTTGTGTATTTAAAGACCGCCTGTTTCTACGATAGAAAAGGCAGACTTCGACAGACAGTATTTCAATATACTTGGTTGAACGGTTACTTCTTTGTTCCCCAGTATGCCCTCGAAGCCTCCTTTAGTTCTCAGCTCTCGCCTCCTCTCCGGAAGAGCAGGCCACCTGCCAACTATCGTATCTATTACTGATAACGTGATTAGCACCTTGCGAACACGTTACATTTTTTTAACCTCAGCAAGTGGTTAAGAAGCTGTCCCCAGATTTAGGCCTGATCAGCCTATCGATATCCACCTCAGAACGCTAGCGGAGAGAAGCGGCAGAATCACAGCACATTCGGCTACATCTCAAACCCAGGACAGAGTCTTTGACGACCAGGAGTCGGAAGCAAATCCCACGGCAAGACCTTACAAGCAAGAAACAACCCCGGTGCTCGACTAAAGAGCCGGGCGATCCTGCAAACACGGAAGATACACAACCTCCAGGAGAATTCCCTTCTACTCCAGCAAAGAAGCCTTCTTTTGAACCTCCAAATGACCCTGAATCCAGTAGCGAATCAGATATGGCTAGCACAGGAGGAGGGCCTTCTGGAGGAGGAAAATCCCGGGCAAGGCCTGAAGAAGTGGAGGTACCCGCAGCATTTGTACCCCCTAAGTTTAAACTCCACCTCCAAGCGAAGTTCACAGGAGAAGGAAAAGACCTCAGACCTGAAGCCTTTGACCGATGGGCAACAGAACTCTCACACTTCCTACTCTTACAAGGAAATTATGTGGAAGACCCTATAACCAGACTTATCATTGGATCATTCTGCGAAGGAAAGGCAACCGACGTATACCACCAACGCTATAAGGATTGCGGCGGCAATGTAAGATCAAGAGGAACTACAGTTCTCGATTACCTGAATGTACTATTCCAATCCTCTATAACCAACGACCTCCTATACAACAAATTCAACCAGCTCCAGCAAGTTAACGGAACGCATATCAAGCGAATCACCAATGTGGCTACGGACCTAATCATGTATAAGGACCGGATGGAGAGAGGAAGTATCTCCAAATACATCCTGAAGCAACGATTCTACGACACCATGCACCCTACCCTCCGGCGAGCAGTAGAACCACTTGAGGAAGATGGCAATGATATTGCAGTAATAATTGCAAGAGCAGAACGAAAGGACGCCATTCTCCATGAGACCAAGGCCTACAAAACACAGACATCATCTAGTAGGAGCAGCCATAAACGACACAAAGCCTCCAGCAACTCTGAAGACGATACCCCACGGGTTTTCAAGAAGAAAACAAAATCCTGCAAAGAATTGACACGGCAAAAAGGAGAATGTTTTGAATGTGGAAAAACAGGACACATGGCAAAGAACTGTCCTAGGAAGAAAGGAAAAGGAAAGGCAATTAAGCAAGAGGCATCGGCCAACAATGTTGAAAGTGATAACGCCCAATCCGGTGAAAATGAAGAGATCCATATCGGATATATCGATGTGTAATGCAACAGTGTCCGACCTCCAGCTACATTCAAAGCACACACCTCTCTGGAAGGTACTATCCTGATCAATGGCAAAAGGGCTCGAGTTCTATTTGACTCTGGCGTAATCAGAAGAGATATGATCAGTAATGTCTTTGTCTCTGTCCATGGACTCCCAACTCGAGACCTTAACCAACCTATACCAGTTAATATGGCAGTAAAAGGATCACGATCCACAAGCCATAAAACCTGTAGTGCGACCATTCGACTTGGTTCTGCAGTCATACCCCCCCAGGAAATGCTGGTTGGAAACCTCGCCAAATACGATGCCCTAATAGGCATGCCATTCCTGAACCGCCACAAAGCTATAATCAGATGTGGGGAATCAACCATCGATTTCCCAGATCAGAAGGTCAGAGTCTCATGCAAGCCAACAGGTGGAGAGTACCGAGCCACAATCTGTGAAGCAACTACCCAAAAGCTATTGAATGAATACTCTGATGTTTTCCCTGATCTAATACCTGAAGAACTACCGCCTATGAGAGAGGTGAACCACCACATCCGCCTCCGAGACCCCTCCAATCTCAAGAACCAACCCACATACTCTATTCCTGACGTATACAAAGGCCCACTTTGTGATTGGATCAACCAACAACAAAGAAGAGGAGTCATCTACCGGGCAGAAGCCCCAGGTGCCGCTCCTATGTTTGTTCAACCCAAAGCAGATGGCAAAAAAATCGGCCCCTTGGTTGATCTCAAGCTACGTAACGAAAACACGGTTATGGACAGCTCTGCTATCCCAAACCAAACCCAGATCCTAAATGCAGTTGGACGGGCTAGATTCAGAAGTAAGATTGACCTAAGCGATGCCTACTTCCAAACAAGGTTAGATCCAGAAAGCGAACGCTACAACAGTTTCAAAACATCTTTCGGAAGTTTCATTAGCCGAGTTATGTTACAAAGTAATATGAATGCGCCCGCCACCTTTATGCGAATTATGGAAAACCTCCTAAGCGAATACCTCCACCATTTTGTTTGGGTCTACATTGATGATATTCTCATCTTCTCGAACACCAAAATAGAATATGCCTACCATATAGGATTGGTTTGTACCAAACTAAGGGAAGCTAAATTCTATGCTACCAGAAACAAATCAATTCTATTTGCTGATAAACTCGATATTCTAGGACATGTTATAGATGATGAAGGAATACACGCAGCCCCTGGAAAAATAGATTGTTTAACAGAATGGTCGACCCACCGGAATCAAAAGGAACTCATGCGATTCCTAGGACTAGTCAACTATGTTTCCCAGTTCCTCCCACCCCACGCCACTGTGACAGCACCGCTCACAGACCTTACCGGCAATGCAGAATTTGTCCGGACCCACACTCATGACCAAGCCTTTACCAACATCAAGGAATTGATCAAAAACGCCAACGTTATTCAACCTATCGACTATAGTAAACCAGAACCGTTATGGCTGATAACGGATGCATCGGATATTGGAGTTGGAGCATGGGTTGGGCAACGGGCCTCCCATGAAACGGCAAGACCAGTGGCATTACACAGCAGGAAGTTCACTAACTCACAGATGAACTATAGAACAACAGACAAGGAAGCCCTTGCTGTGATTGAGGCTCTCGCCGCTTTCAATCACATCCTGATGGGCAATACCTTCACTATTGTTACTGACCACTAACCCCTCACCAATCTTAAAACAGAAAAGATACCTGGAAGGAGAAGAACACGATGGATAGGTGAAATCAGAAAATACGATGCAAAAATCATTTATACCCCTGGAAGAACGAACTATTTAGCTGATGCTCTCTCCCGCCTATATGAGAATCAAGACCTCGCAAACCCTCCCCTTGTTCATGACCACACAAGACAAAGTGAGGACAGCCCTGATGACACCTCCTATGAACAAGAACCATCGATGGCTACCGCCAGCTCTGCCGCTCCCTCCAATCCTTTCTCTTACACCATGTACTGTGCTGCCGGAACAGAACGAGGAAAGGACATTGATGAAGAATGGAAAGACAATTGCATGCTCTGGAGCACACCACCTCACGAACTTGAACCAAGCAGACTTCACTGGTCCCACTGTTGCCACGACACCTGCCCTTTTCACCAGACTGAGATTAAGTTGGGAAACAGATACTAGCGACTGTACTATATGCCTGCTGACGATTCCAAAGACACCAGCTTCGATACCGTAGAAGGGGCAGAAGAGATGATCAATGAAGATGAATCAACCCAACTTCCTCATACCCTTAATCCTGTTCCAACACGATACCAAGATCTTGAAGAACTCGAACAAGCAGCAGCCTAAGGGGATGCAATATCCTATTTCACCCCCCACAGTCAGCCCCGCCATCCTCTCCTCCCATAATCGATTCACGACCAGTATATGGTGGACCCTTACGAGTATACAACAATGAAACCATTGTCTCGGTCATACCCCCTACTATTCCCGAGCATCGGCATCCACTCTATGAAACCGTTGATGAAGAGCGAGCCCCTATGGAACCAACAAGAGGATCCCTAATCGAGGATGAAGGAGATTTTAGATCGACCACAGAAGAATTAACATCCTCTTTCCGAAGCCAAATGATAGCAGGATACAGCCATGACCAGATTTACTTCAAAGCCATGGATAGCTCCAGGCATGGAGACCTCGCCCCCTACAACATATCCAACGGAATGGTCTTTACCAGCACCCGTTACGGTGAACATTGCCTTTACATACCAAAAGGCCATATGTTCAATGGAATGACAATTAGAGAATATATCATATCCAAAATCCACAACAAAGGACACCACAGCGCGGACCGCAACCTTCAATATGCTTCAGAATATGTTTACTGGCCTGAGATGCGCAAATATTTCCGTGATTTCATCAAACAAGGTAAACTCTGCCAGGCAAACAAGGAGTGAACACAACTACCTGAAGGAAAGGCACAGACCCTCCAACTACCATGTGAAATATTCGAATCATATGCCATCGATTTCGCACGACCATTCAACAAATCCGCTGGATTTCACACCATCTTGGTAGCTGTGGACCGATTCTCTGGATACACGTGGCTCATACTAATGAAGGTTACCGATTCCTCCAAAGACACCTGGAATAAGCTCCAACGATACCTGTTTACCCCCCATGGGTACCCCTTATCTATTGTCAGTGACGCTGATCCTCACTTTACCGCCAGATTCTGGAAGCAAACCTTGACCTCCCTCGGAATAAACCACATTATGGCTACCCCTGGACACCATGAGACTAATGGCCAAGCAGAACGAAAAATCCGTGAGGTTAAGACCGGAATTAGGAATATGATCAATGAACGACAAACCAACTGGGAACCGGCCCTTGTTGAGCTCGCTGTATACATCAACGCCGAATTTTCAGATACCTTAGGGATGTCAACATACAAGGCAGTTTTTGGCCATCAATACCCCCTCCTACCTACAACACTATTTAAGAACTCCTCAGTCCCTGCCTCGGATGACCATCTAAACTGCCACCAAGCAATTCGGAACAATGCCTTCAAAGCTGTTAAGGCTGCCCGATTCCGAAGCACCACTACTGCCCAGAAACGACGACGCAAACATGTTCCCATCTTACCAGGAGACATGCTCATGGTGCACGGTTACATGTTCATTACCAATGTCGGACGCAGCAAGAAACTGCAACCCCGATGGCGCGGACCCTTCAAAGTCATATCTTTTGATGAACATACAGAGAACTACACAGTCCAGATGGATGGACGCATGTACCGCCGCAATACGGCAGTATTCCATGCCTCTGCTGTCAAACGTTTCCACCCAAATGACGATTCTAAGTTCCCTGGAAGAACCCACTCTCTACCCGAACCTATCATATTTGAGAAGAAAGATGAATGGGAGGTTGAAGAAATCCGAGACCACCGCCATTGGCATGGAAATGATCAATTCTTAGTCAAATGGAAATGATATCCGACGAGCGAAAACAGTTGGGAACCACTGGAAGGACTAGAGCACGCTATGGATATGGTGAATGAATGGTGGAAAGACAATATGCCGAATGGATCCCTTCCCCCAACCGTCAACTACATCACTATGTGCTGGACACCCACAATGCCAGAAACTGAGCGATGGCATGCAGAACTCGAAGCTAGAGATGGATTTTGGGCGCCATACTTTGAATCGGAATTGGAAAGCAGCGATGAGGAAAATCAAGCTATGGAGCAGGCTCTCGACAATTTTATCTAGTCACTAATCACCATCTGAATACCATAACGATATCAAACTATGTGGAGCTCAAGGTGAGGCTGCGACCCCAGATTGTTGGACTGTTGTTGAACCGCGATGCTATCCAACTTGAAGACTATTTCGAAATCCTCTGTATACATTACTGTCCTGATTGCGATCAGGCTTGGGCTGACGTACAACGCGAATCTGGTATTTGTAACTACTGTGATTTACATTTCGTCGAGTCTAAGTGTTTCCTTAGGGTTTCTTCCTGCCCCTGGTATGATACCTATGATGAGGAATTTCTTGCAAAACCTGAAGCCATGAGTTTCTCGGAATCTGCTTTTCATGATTATTAGGTTGTGTTTGTTTTAAACAGTTGTTTTGTTTTGGAGAATGTAACCGGTGCGGGTACTCGGTTATTGTTTTTGTTTTGTTTTAAGTATCACTTTGATACTTGGTTTGTTTTAAGTATCGTTTGATACTTGGTTTTGTTTTATGTTTTGCTTCAAGTATCGCTTTGATACTTAGTTTGTTTTAAGTATCTTTTGATACTTGGTTTTGTTTTATGTTTTGTTTTAAGTATCGCTTTGATACTTAAGGAGTTTTACCAAAGAGTATCAATTGATACCTTTGATTAGTTTCGTTGATGCTAGACATGAACAGATTTGTGTATTTAAAGACTGCCTGTTTCTACGATAGAAAGGTCAGACCTCGACAGACGAGTATATTCAATATGAGCTTGAGTTGTAACTTAGTTACTTCTTTGTTCCCCAGTACGCCCTCGAAGCCTCCTTTAGTTCTCAGCTCTCGCCTCCTCTCCGGAAGAGCAGGCCACCTGCCAACTATCGTATCTATTACTGATAACGTGATTAGCACCTTGCGAACATGTTACAGTATTGGTGGTCAAAGACTGCCTTGTCTGGAGACATTCCTAAGGTGTCTGAATATCCAGCGTTAATATATGCAGCAAGTTCAGTGAGGCCTAGTTCCCAGTTGGTTTGTTGTTCATTGATCATGTTTCTAATTGCAGTCTTGACTTAGGGTATCTTCTGTTCTGCTTGGCTATTAGTCTCGTGATATTAAGGATCAGTCATAATATTGTTCATTCCAAAGGAGCTCAAGGTTTACTTCAAGAGTCTAGAACTGAAATGGGGATTAGTATCACGGATGACAGATAATGGGTATCCATAGGTGGTAAATAGTCATTGCTGGAGGCTATTCCAGGCATCTTTGCAGGAGTCGGTGATCTTTGCTGTGGAATTCGGTAATGACATATTCCCTAATGGTCATTCCATTGAACATATGGCCTGCTAGAATGTATAGGCAATGTTCATCATAACAGGTACAGGTCTAGAGCATTTCATTGAATATGTTGTAGGGAGCAAGATCTCGATGTCTGGAGCTATCCATAGCTTTGAAATAGATTGGGTCATGGCGGTATTCCACTATTGTCTGGCTGTAGAGAGAGGACATTAATTGCTCTGTAGTTTATCCTAGATCCCATTGATCCTCAATGAGGGATCTTCTTGTTGGCTCGATAGAGTCTTCTTCTTCTTCAAAGGTTTTATAGAGCTGTCGGCGATGCTCAGGAATCGTGGGAGGCATGACAGAAACTATGGTTTTATTGTTGTGTACTCATAAGAGTCCACCATATAGTGGTCGTGAATTGATTATGCTGGGAGAGGATGGCGGTGCTGACTGCGGATGATGTAGATAAAATATTGTATCCCCATAGGCTGCTGCTTGTTGGAGTTCTTCAAGACCTTGTTGTCGTGTTGGAGCAGGCTTAAGTGTAATGGGAGGTTGGATCGATTCATCATTAACTTCATCGATCATCTCTTCTGCTCCTTTTGCAGTATTGAAACTGGTATTGTGAGAATTATCAGCAGAGGTATAGTAAGCTCATTGATATCTATTGCCGAATTTAATTTCAGTCTGGTGAAAAGGGCATGAATCAAGGTAACAGTAGTACCAGTAGAGTCTACTTTATTCAATCTCGTAAGGAGGTGTGCTGTGGAGAGTGTAATCATCTTTCCACTTGTTCTCAATATCTTTTCATCGTACTGTTCCACCAGCCCAGTACATGGTGTAAGAGAAAGCATTGTAGGTAGAGGCAGTACTGGCAGTAGTCAATGATGGTTCTTGTTTATAGGAGCTGGCATCAGGACTATCATCGCTTTGTCTTGTATGGTTATAAATCAGAGGAGGGTTTGTGAGTTCTTGGCTCTCCTATAGGTGGGAGAGAGTATCACCTAAATTGTTGGTTGTTCCCGGGGTATAGATCATTTTTTATCGTATTTCCTAATTTCTCCTATCCATCATGTTCTTCTACCTCTGGGAATTTGGTCTATTTTAAGATTCGTAAGAGGTTAGTAGTCGGTAATAATAGTGGAGGTATTGTCTATCAGGATGTGGTTGAAAGCGGTAAGAGAATCGATTACTGCAAGTGCTTTCTTGTCCGTAGTTCCAAAGTTCATCTGTGAATTATTGAACTTCCTGCTGTGTACTGCCGCCAGTCTTGCTGTATCATGCGAAGCTCCTTGTCCAACCCATAGTCCAACTCTAACATCGGATGTGTCGGTAATCCGCCATATCGTGTCTGGTTTACTGTAGTCAATAGGCCATATAGAATTAGTATTCTTAATCAATTACTCAATGTTGGCAAAAGCTTAGTCACGAGTGTAGATGCAGACAATTTCCACATTGCTGGTAAGCTGAGTGAGTGGTACTATCATGGTGGAGTGATGTGGTAGAAACTGGGAGATATAGTTGACTAGTCATAAGAAATACGGAAGTTCTTTTTAATTTTGGGGTGTTGTCCATTCTGTTAAATAGAATATCGTTCTAGGGGCTACATGTATTTCTTTATAATCTATCACATACCCCAAGATCTCAGGCTTATCAGTAAACAGAATTGATTTGTTTCTCCTAGCATCGAACTTAGCATGCCTTAGTCTGGTACAAACTTAACATATATGATAAGCTTGTTCCACTTCGGTATTTGAGAAGATGAGAATATCATCGATGTAAACCCATACAAAATAGTGGAGATATTTTCTTAAGAGGTTTTTCATAATTCCCATGAAGGTGGTGTGTGCATTCAGGTCATCTTATCACCTAACACAACCTAGGAAACTTGCGAAAGGTGTTTTGAAACTGTTATACCATTCACCTTCTTGATCTAACCTTATCCCTAAGTAGGAATTACTTACGTTAATCTTTGTGTGGAATCTAGACCGTCCAACTGCATTCAAGATTTGGGTTTGATTTGTGATAGCAGAACTTTCTATAACTATGTTTTTATTTCATAGTTGGCAGTCAATCACGAGGAGGATTCTTTTGCCGGCTGCTTTGGGTTGGACAAACATAGGTGTGGCACCTGTAGCTTCCACTTTGTAGATGACTCCTCTTCTTTATTGTTTGTTTATCCAGTCACATAGTGGGTTTTTGTATTTCTCTGGGGTGTAGTAGGTAGGTTGGTTCTTAAGATTAATGGGGTCTCTAAGGCAGATTGGGTAATTCACTTCCCTCATCTGCGGTAGTTCTTCAGAGATCTCATCTGGGAATGCATCAGAGTACTCATCCAATAGCTGTTGGGCACTTGCTTCACACACTGTAGCTTGGTACTCTCCCCTTATTGGTTTGCATGAGACTCTGACCTTCTGATCTGGGAAATTGATAGTTGATTCCTCACATCTGATTATAGCTTTCTGGAGGTTCAGGAATGGCATACCAATTAAGGCATCGTATTTGACAAGGTTTTCAACTAGTATTTACTGAGAGAGTAGGATGGCAGATCCAAGTCGGATAGTTGCGGAACAGGTTTTATGACCTGCAGATCGTGATCCTTTTACTGCTATATTGGCTACTATTGGCTGGTTAAGGTCTCGAGTTGGAAGTCCAAGGACAGTGATAAAGGCATTGCTAATCTTATCTCTTGCAATCGCACCAGGATCAAAGAATACTCGAGCCTTATTGCCATTAATCAGAATAGTACCTTCTAGGACACTGCATGCTTTAAACGTAGCAGGAGGTTATACACTGTTGCATTCTACATCGATATATCCGATATAGATATCCTCATATTTGCAGAATTGGGTATCATCACTATCGCTCTCAATATTGTAGGCCAATGCCTTTTGCTTAATGGCCTTACTTTTTCTTATCTTTGTACAGCAGTTCTTTGCCAGATATCCTGTTTTTTTTGCATTCAAATCATTCTCCTTTCTCTCATCTCGATTCTTGGCAGGATTTGGTTTTGTTTTTGAAATCCCTAGGGGTATCTTCTTGAGTGTTGATGGAGGACTTGTGTCCTGGTTACCTGCTATTATGAGAAGGGGTTTGTGTCTTGTATGCCTTAGTTCTATTGAGGATGGTGACCTTACATTCTGCCTTTCCGATTATTATAGATATATCATAGTCATCTTCCTCGAGTGGCTCTACCTCTTGCCGCAGAGTAAGGTGCATGGTATCATGAAATCATAGCTTGAGAATGTAGTTGGAGATGCTTCTTTTTGTCCTTCAGTCTCTATACATCAGGAGATCTGTAGCTACATCTGTGATTCTTTTAACATGTATTCCATTGACTTGATGGAGCTGGTTGGATTGGCTATGTAGGAGGTCATTTGTGATAGAAGATTTGAATGGGCCTTTCAGGTAAGCAAGAATATTGGATTCTCTTATTCCTACGCTTGCGCCATAGACCCTATAATATTAATGGTATGTATTGGTTGCCTTTTCTTCTCTGAATGATACAATGTATAGTTCGGTTGTAGCGCCTTCCACATCTTTCTCTTGCAGGAGAAGGTAGTGTGTGAGTTGAATTACCCATTGATAAAAAGCTTCAGGTTTGAGGACTTTTCCTTCCGGTGTGAACTTTGCTAGGAGGTGGAGTTTGAACTTAGGAGGTTCAAATGCTCTTGGTACTTCCTCTTCTTCAGGCTGAGTCCTAGACTTTCCTCCTCATGAGGACCCTCCTCAAGTACTGGCTATATCGGATTTGATACTGGATTTGGGATCAATGAGAGATTCAAAGAAAGGCTGCTTTGCTGGGGTCGAAGGGAATTCTCCTGGAGGTTGAGTATCTTGGGTGTTTGCAGGTTCTTCCAGCCCCTTGACAGAGTACCACAGTTGAATCCTTCTTGTAAGGCCTTGCTGTGGGATTTACTTACCACTCCTGGTGGTCAAAGGGTGTATGTTAGCTTTGTGACAAAGCTGAATGTGCTGAGATTCTGCTGCATCTCTGTACTAGCATTCTGAGATGGATATCGATAAGTTCAATAGGTCTAAATCTGAAGACAGGTTCTTAACCGCTTACAGAGGGTAAAAAAAATGTAACGTGTTCATAAGGTGCTAGTCACATTATAGGTAAATAGTATGATAGTTGGCAGGTGGCCTGCGCTGCCAGAGAGGAGGTAAGAGCAGAGAAGTAACGTAGATTTCGAAGGTGTACTGAGGAACAAAGAAGTAACCATTCAGCTAAGTATATTCAAATACTCTGTCAGTAGAAGTCTGCCTTTTCCCTTGTGGAATTAGGTCGTCTGTAAATACACAAATCTGTTCATATCGATCATGACCAGAGGTAATCAAAGGTATCAATCGATACACTTTGGTAAAACAAATTAAGTATCAAAGTGATACTTAAAACAAAATATAAAATAAAACTAAGTATTAAAGCAATACTTAAAACAAAACATAAAACAAAACCAAGTATCAAACGATACTTAAAACAAACCAAGTATCAAACGATACTTAAAACAAACCAAGTATCAAAGCGATACTTAAAACACAAGATAAAACAATACTAATAGGTGAGTACTTGTACCGCTTACACATTTATTATCCTTCCCCACATATCGGCACCTATGTCAGCTAGGATTTCGGCTGAAGAAACATACTTCAATAGCGTTAATGTGCTATTTTCCACATGCTCACGGGTAAAGTGATATGGGATGTGAATATGCTTTATAGCATTAGTAATCCCTTTATTCTTCACGAGGCAAAATGGCGGCTTTACTGTCACAGTACAGGGCTATCGGAATACGGGACAAGTCTGATTCTGGTAGGCCTTGTCTCAACCAATGGTATTACTTGGTTGTAAGGGCCAATGCAGTATACTCTGCTTCACATGTCGGGTGTGCTACTGTATCTTGCTTCTGTGCCCACCAGCAGATTACAGAATCTCCAAGTAAGAAGACATAACCAGAGAAGCTCTAGCGAGGATCTGGGCAATTCAAGTAAGAAGCATTACAGTACCCAGTTACTGTTAGCGTCTGGCCCCCGGGGTAAATCAATTGCCTTGACCGTGTTTTAGATAGGTATCGGAATACCCTCTTTGCAGCCTGTAGGTGTACTTTATGGGGATTACAGTTAAACTGGGAAAGGAATGTCACAGTGAATGTGAGGTCTGGTCTAGTACCTGTTGCAAGGTATATCAAGGATCCGATGAGTTGCTCGTAATTCTTCGCCTGTACCAATTGATCTCTATTTACAGACTTCCACAAGAGGTTTCCAGAATCGAGTAGTATGGCAACAGGATTGAAAGAGTCAGATCCCAATCGCCATAAAACCTTACCGATGAAGTCTTCCTGGGAAACCTTTAATGAAGTCTTTGTTTGCTCGATTTGGATACCTAATAGTCAATGCCTGTTACCCAAATCGTTGACTTTAAATTCGGCTTCAATTGCTAGATAGTGTCTTGCTTAACTTTCCAGCATGCCCAAATATGGTCAGACCATGATCATGAACTACAATAAACAGCTCAGGTAATGGGTGAACAAAAATACATGGATCAAAGTGGGAGAGGGTGAATTCAAAGTACTTTAGGAAGTTTGTAAGCTGAAAGTACCATTCACCGGGGGATTGTTTTAATCTATAATGCTGCTATTGAGCTTCGCGACATAGCCTTTGCGGTAAATAGTAGGAGGCAGGTGCATATACATGTCTTCCTTTAAGACTCTATACAGAAAGGCAGTCTTGATACCGAGTTGACGGGTCTTCCAATGCCGTGCCTCAGAGATAGCTAATAGTAAGCATAAAGACTCATATGATGCAACCGGAGAAAATATCTCATCGTAGTCTACTCCATCAACATGCAAGAAGCCTTTTGCAACATAGCGGGACTTGTAGCGGACAGGTTGGCAGCGCTCATCACCCTTTACCTTGAAAATCCACTTCCTATCAACAATGTGACATTCTGAAAGATTTTTACTATATCCCAGACACCGTTTTCATCCAAGGACCCTAGTTCCTCCGTCATCGCTCTTCTCCAATTCTCTGCTTCCGTTCCTGCAACTGCCTCGTGATAGGTGCTGGGTTCATCTACATCATGTATACTCTTCGGTACAGTAGCGGTGGTACTTAATATATCATCTATGTTGGTCGCATGATCTTCACATGTGGATTGCGAAATCTGTGAGGAATCTGTCAATATGAAGTCGTTTGTATCATTATTCAGCTCTCGAAAGCGCCATACACCTTCTGCAAGTCGTACTACTCTGCCACAACTCATCTGGTAGTTCCTGTCTTGGTGACATGACTGTAAAGAACGAACGATAACCTGTGATAGTATATCACAAAGGTCTGGTGCGTCAGTTATTATCTGATCAGCGGTATAGTAACTGTGATTCAGTGCTTGCGCATGTGATGGTACCTGTGAGTTGACCTTACTTCCTTCATCTGCCATGGAGAAAGGATTAGTTGCTGGTGGTGAAGAAGGTATGGGACAATTGGGACTATGTATGCCACAATCTTCATTACTAGCAGCCAAGAAAGGAGGACCCAAGAATCCATCTTTCTTGCCACCCTGATGTGCCCGCAAAAAAAGCTCAGTTACATTTGGATGATCTTTATCATACCACTCATTGGCCACATTGGGATGTCGGTCCATCCTTGGGGTCCACATGGCATCAATTGAGAATCCTTCCTTGTTGATAGAATAGGAAAGGTTTAGAGAATCCTTATTCAATACAATTGTTGATCTACCAATCTTATTGCCATTACGCACAGCTGTATGAGCAGCTGACTGCCTAACAGAATGGTATGGGTAGTTGTCACATGGTGGAAAGAATACATTTACTGAGACCACTGTTCTGGCAAATTGTGGTGGGAAATTCCAATAGTGATTTTCAGTATCGGTATATCCGACGAACAATCCTTCTTGTACGCGAGGGAGCAGTTTAGTACCTACTCCTCGTACACACTTAGGAACTTGTACGTATGCCGGTTAACCAAAGGTCTGCACACGTGCAACATGCCGCTTCATTCCAAAGAACGCTTCGAAGTACGTGTGCTTCGAAAACGCTGAATGTGGTTTTCTATTCTTGAGATAGACAAAGCTGGATACAACCTCACCCCCTAGTGGTTTCTCTACAACTGAGAAAATCATACCTCTAATGGCATCCCAAATTGTACAATTCAAACCCTCTATGATACCATTGGATTAGGGTGAGTAAGAAGGAGTAGTTTGATGCTGAATTCCGTTGTGTGCAAAGAAGGACAACAGTTCATGGTTCACATGTTCTCCTCAATTGTCGGTTCGCATTGATCGGACTTTCTGATTGTCTTATGCATCCAATATGAGAGCAAAATTTCAAATCTGTTGCCAAGTATGTGACTTCTTTCGTCGAGGTTAGAGCCATGTATACCTCGTGTTATCACATATAATGGTTATGTAATATATGGCCTAACTAAGACTAGGTACAGGAAACCGTCCACATAAGTCTGAGTGAATAAAATAGAATATTGTAATGAACCTTCCTCACATAGTTAGTTCTTGGCAACAGGAACGATACTTTGCTCCATCTTCTGTTTCTTTCCTTAGTATTACAATAGTACTAGGCCTCTGCCTGGGTTACCGATAGTAGATGACGTTTGCCTTCTATCGGGAATGTATATGTTAAGCTTTCTCTAACTCTTCTTTGTGAAGAGCTTTCCTCAGTGTAACTATAAAGGTTGCAATAAAGTTAAATATTGTAAAGGTGTTTTATATTCGTTGAAGTAATAAGTAAGAAAAGTACTTAGAATTCAATCTAATTTTATTTAAACTCGTACCGCCAATACTGGCATACGATGCACCACAGTGCCGGGCCCCCAGGTTGTCCCATCCTGGATACCACTAACTATGAACTAACTAAACCTCCAACTCCATACCTTAAACGTGCCCACCCCATGCCCTAACAGAAACACTAAATAGAAAGCCATCAATGGTAAAGAACGGTCCCCCTTAGCCCAACCTACCCACTAGCCAGGTTACACGTACAAAATACAAAGATTCCACTACCGCTAGCTGAATATGACCCGGCAAAAACCTTCTCCACAATAGAAACCCACCCAAGCGTTTACACTCAATAATCTCTGGCCACCATGCCTACCACCCCAGCACACACACCCATTCCCAAACAAACAAAACAACCAATACCCAAGAGCATAAACCCAAAGGAAAGATGACTTGCAGGGCGAGAGCGCAATAGCTAAGAGGGTACGAACAGTCGTAGAGAATCCGGGGTGCACCATACTGGCAGCGCAAGCCAAAAACCTCAATGGAAGCAGCCAGAACGAGATAGTCCCCCAGCTGCCGGTACTTGACCAACAATGCCCTGGTGTTCAACTCCCCCTCTAACTACTCTACTCGCACCACAGACAGCGAGCCTGCCATAGCGACTGTAGTAGCCAGTTTTCTATCACGAACCGGCGAAGGCAATAATCCTTCCGAGTCGGGAACAACTGGCACAGATGTGATCTGGTCTTGTTTGACCCGGCGCTTCTTGTATTTCTTCGTCTTGCTACCCCCAGGTACAGCTCTAGTAGCTGGAGGGAACAGGCCACCCTCATCACCACCCATCGCCACAGGAGGTATGCTACCAGAGACATTACCCGGACTAGCTACGGGCTCAGCCACAGAGTACTCAGGCACCTTCCTCCCCGAAAGGGGTGATACCAGTGCAGCTGGCGTCACCAGACCAGGATCCACCCCGCCCATACCAGGAGCAAGCGCCTCAACCAGCCCCGACGAATTAGGAACTGCTGCACTCACACAACGACCTATAACTGCAGCTGCATGACTGGCCAGGATAACTGCGAGCCCAACATACCCCTAAGGGTACTTCTCTGCTGGACTCTGATGACTCTCGATATCTAGCCCACTCCTTACTAACCAAGACAACCGTAGTAAGCGAAGCATCCGAGGGGACAGGCAAAGAGAACATAAACATAGGAGCTTCTGCTGCCAATATGGTGAGATAAGCTTGGTTAATAGCAAGTTCATTGTCAAGGGCAGCTGACAAGGCAGATATTTCTTTTTCATGGAGATGAAATTGCCAAGAAAGGACGGAGAAGTGATACAGAAGGCAAGAGAGTAGGACCTCGAGAAGGTAGTTCTTCGACACAGCAGCAGATAAAACCACCGGCGAAGGTAGAGCAGACATGGTGGAGGGAGTGGTGGCTTGCTTAGCCATTGCCACCATAAGGAGGTGACTGTAATAAACAACTGAAAAGATAAGTAAAAGGAAGAAAGCACTTCGAGCAAATGGAGGATAAGGTATAACAATGAAGCCTCAAAAGGTATTTGAAGTTAAAGACTTGAAGCATATCGTAAGATTGAAATACAGGGATCTGCTTTGATCGTCACCGAACCTTCAGGTCTGATACGGGGTGGGGGAAAGAGGCAAAGTACTTAGAACAAAGCATGATGAGCCGATCCTGTTCGGCTGTATCCACCTCCTTACATGGTATTCTTCCCATTCAGAGTCATGTGACTCAACATGGTCATATGTGAGAAACGAAATCATAACAAACTCGTCATGTGACCAAAATGGTGACAGGCTCAAAACCCCTGACCTTATAGTTGTAACGTGTTCGCCAGGTGCTAGTCACGTTATCGGTAATTGATACGACAGTGGACAGGTGGCTTGCTCTTCCAGCGAGGAGGCGAGAGCTAACAACTAAAGGAGGCTTTGAGGGTGTACTGAGCAATAAAGAAGTAACCGTTCAACCAAGTATATTGAAATACTGTCTGTCGAAGTCTGCCTTTTCTATCGTAGAAACAGGCGGTCTTTAAATATACAAATTTGTTCATGTCTAGCATGAACGAAACTAAGCAAAGGTATCAATTGATACTCTTTGGTAAAACTCCTTAAGTATCAAAGCGATACTTAAAACAAAACATAAAACAAAACCAAGTATCAAAGTGATACTTAAAACAGAACATAAAACAAAACCAATAACCAAGAACCCGTACCAGTTACAATAGTATAGTCATGTGCGAAAACTCATAAACCAATCATAACATAACAAACAGGTCATATGACTCGACTGTATAATATATGGGAAATGTAACCGGTATGGGTAGTTGGTTATTGGTTTTGTTTGATGTTTTGTTTTAAGTATCGCTTTAATACTTGGTTTGTTTTAAGTATCGTTTGATACTTGGTTTTGTTTTATGTTTTGCTTTAAGTATGGCTTTGATACTTTGTTTGTTTTAAGTATCGTTTGATACTTGGCTTTGTTTTGTTTTAAGTATCGCTTTGATACTAGAGGAATTTTACCAAGTGTATCGATTGATACCTTTGATTAGTTTCATTCATGCTAGACATGAACAGATTTGTGTATTTAAAGACCGCCTGCTTCTACAATAGAAGAAGCAGACTTCGACAGACAGTATTTCAATATACTTGGTCGAACGGTTACTTCTTTGTTGCCCGTTACACCCTCGAAGCCTCCTTTAGTTCTCAGCTCTCGCCTCCTGTCTGGAAGAGCAGCCCACCTGCCAACCATCGTATCCATTCACGATAACGTGATTAGCACCTTGCGAACACGTTACATTTTTTTAACCTCAGTAAGTGGTTAAGAATCTGTCCCTGGATTTAGGCCTGATCAACCTATCGAGATCCACCTCACAATACTAGTGGAGAGATGAGGCAGAATCACGGCACATTCGGCTTCATCTTAAACCCAGGATAGAGTCTTTGACAATCAGGAGTGGGAAGCAAATCCTACAGCATGACCTTACAAGAAAGAAACAACCCCGGCGCTCTGCTAAAGACCCCGCTGATCCTGCAAACACGGAAGATACACAACCTCCAGGAGAATTCCCGTCTACTCCAGTAAAGAAACCTTCCTTTCAACCTCCAATCGACCCCGAATCCAGCGGCAAATGAGATATGGCTAGCACAGGAGGAGGGCCTTCTGCTGGAGGCAAATCTCGGGCTAAGCCTGAAGAAGAGGAGGTACCCTCAGTATTTGAACCCCCTAAGTTTAAACTCCACCTCCCAGCGAAGTTGGCAGGAGAAGGAAAAGACCTCAAACCTGAAGCTTTTGACCGATGGGCGACAGAACTCTCACACTTCCTACTCTTACAAGGAAATTATGTGGAAGACCATACAACCAGGCTTATAAATGGATCATTTTACGAAGGAAATGCAACCAATGCATACCACTAATGCTATAAGAAGTACGGCGGGAATGTAAGATTAAGAGGAACTACAGTGCTCGATTACCTGAAAGGACGATTCAAATCCTCCATAACCAACAACCTCCTATATAACAAATTCAACCTGCCCAGAAGGTTAATGGAACGCATGTCAAGCGAATCACCGATGTGGCTACGCACCTGATGATGTATAAGGAACTAATGCAGAGAGGAAGTATCTCCAAATACATGCTGAAGCGACAGTTCTACGACACTATGCACCCTACTCTCCGGCGAGAAGTAGAACCACTCGAAGAAGAGGGCGATGATATTGCAGTACTAATTGCAAGAGCATAACGAAAGCACGCCATTCTCCATGAGACCAAGGCCTACAAAACACAGACATCCTCTAGTAGGAACAGCCAGCCATGGCACAAAGCCTCCAGCAACTCAGAAGATGATACCCCATGGGTTTTCAAGAAGAAAACAACATACTTCAAAGAATCAAGATGGCAGAAAGGAGAATGTTTTGAATGTGGAAAAACAGGACACATGGCAAAGAACTGTCCTAGGAAGAAAGGAAAAGGGAAGGCAATTAAGGAAGAGGCATCGGCCAACAATATTGAAAGCGATAATACCTAATCCAGCGAATACGAAGTGATCCATATCGGATATATCGATGTGGAATGCAACAGTGTTCGACCTCCGGCTACATTTAGAGCGCACACTGCCCTGGAAGGTCCTATCGTGATCGAAGGCAAAAGGCCTCGAGTCCTATTCAACACTGGTGCAATCGGAAGCGATATGATGAGTAATGCCTTTGTCTCTGTCCATGGACTCCCAACCCGAGACCTTAACCAACCCATACCAGTCAATATGGCAGTAAAGGGATCACGATCCACAAGCCATAAAAGCTGTAGTGCGACTATGAGACTTGGTTCTGCAGTCATACCCCCCCAGGAAATGCTGGTTGGAAATTTAGCCAAATACGATGCCCTAATAGGCATGCCATTCCTGAACCACCACAAAGCTATACTCAGGTGTGGGGAATCAACCATAGATTTCCCAGATCAGAAGGTCAGAATCTCACACAAGCTAACTGGCGGAGAGTATCGAGCCTCAGTCTGTGAAGTAACTGCCGAACGACTATTAAATGAATACTCTGATGGTTGCCCTCATCAAATACCCGAAGAACTACCACCTCTGAGAGAGGTGAACCACCACATTCGCCTCCGAGACCCCTCTAATCTCAAGAACCAACCCAACTACTCTATTTCTGATGCATACAAAAGCCCACTTTGTGATTGGATCAACCAACAACAAAGAACAGGAGTCATCTACCGGGAAGAAGCCCCAGGTACTGCTCCTATGGTTGTCCATCCCAAAGCATAGGGAAGAAGAATTCGCCCCTTGGTTGACCTCAAGCTACGCAACCAAAACTCGATTATAGACAGCTCTGCGATCCCAAACCAAACCCAGGTCCTTAATGCCCTTGGACGGGCTAGATTCCGCAGTAAGATTGACCTAAGCGATACCTACTTCTAAACAATGTTAGATCCAGAAAGCGAATGCTACAACAGTTTCAAAACACCCTTCGGAAGTTTCATTAGCTGAGTTATGTTACAAGGTGATATGAATGCGCCCGCCACCTTTATGCGAATTATGGAAAACCTCCTGAGTGAATACTTCCACCATTTTGTTTGGGTCTACATTGATGATATTCTTATCTTCTCGAACACCAAAATAGAACACGCCTACCATATAGGTTTGGTTTGTACCAAACTTAGGGAAGCTAAATTCTACGCTAGCAGAAACAAATCAATCCTGTTTGCCGATAAGCTCGATATCCTAGGGTACGTTATAGATGATGAAGGAATACATGCAGCTCCTGGAAAAATAGCCTGTTTAACGGAATGGTGGACACTCAGGAATCAAAAGGAACTCATGCGATCCCTAGGACTAGTCAACTATGTTTCCCAGTTCCTACAACACTACGCGACTGTCACAGCGCCCCTCACAGACCTTACCGGCAATCCAGAATTTGTCTCGACCCACACTAATGACCAAGCATTTACCAACATCAAGGAGCTAATTAAAAACGCCCACGTTATTCAACCTATCGACTATAGCAAACCAGAACCGATAGGGCTAATTACTGAAGCATCGGATGTTGGAGTTGGAGCATGGGTTGGATAAGGGGCCTCCCGTGAAATGGCAAGACCGGCGGAATTACACAGCAGGAAGTTCACTAACTCACAGATGAACCAGGGAACAACAGACAAGGAAGCCCTTGCTGTGATTGATTCTCTCGCCGCTTTCAACCACATCCTGATGGGCAATACCTTCACTATAGTTACCGACCACCAACCTCACACTAATCTTAAAACAGAAAGAACACCAGGAAGGAGAAGAACGAGATGGATAGGTGAAATCAGCAAATACGATGCAAAAATCATCTATACCGCTGGAAGAACACACTATTTAGCTGATGCTCTCTCCCGCCTATATGAGAATCAAGACCTCGCAGATCCTCCTCTTGTTCATGACCACACAAGATCAAGCGAGGACAGCCCTGACGACACCTCCTATGAACAAGAACCATCGATGGCTACCGCCAGCTCTGCCCCTCCCTCTAATCCTTTCTCTTACACCATTTTCCGTGCTGCCAGAGCAGAACGAGGAAAGGACATTGAGGAAGAATGGCAAGACCTATGCACGCGACGCAGTACCCCTCCTCACGAGCTTGAACAAAGCAGACTCCACTGGTCCCACTGTTATCACGACACCTGCCCTTTTCACCAGACAGAGATTAACTTCGACAAAAATACCAGCGACGATACTATATGCCTGCTGACGATTCCAAAAACACCAGCTTCGACATCGCTGAAGGAGCAGAAGAGATGATCGATGAAGATGAATCAACCCAATCTCCTCATACACTTAATCCGGTTCTAACACGATACCAAGGTCTCCAAGAACTCGAACAAGCAGCAGCATATTTGGATGCAATATCCTATTTACACCCTCCAAAGTCAGCCCCGCCATCCTCTCCTCCCACAACCGATTCACGACCACTACATGGTGGACCCTAAGAGTATACAACAATGAAACCATTGTCTCGGTCATACCCCCTACTATTCCCGATCATCATCTACAACTCTATGAAACCTTTGAGGAAGAAGAAGCCCCTATCGAACCAATAAGAGGATCCCTAATCGAGGATGAACGAGATGTTAGGTCAACCACAGAAGAATTAACCTCCTCTTTTCGAAGCCAGATGATAGCAGGATACCACCATGACCCGATTTACTTCAAAGCCATGGATAGCTCCAGGCATGGAGACCTCGCCCCTTACAACATATTAAACGGAATGGTCTATACGAGCACCCTTTCTGGTAAACATTGCCTATACATTCCAAAAGGCCATATGTTCAATGGAATGACTGTTAGGCAATTCGTTATTTCTGAAATCCACCACAAAGGACACCATAGTGCAGATCGTAACCTCCAGTATGCCTCAGAATATGTTTACTGGCCTGAAATGCGAAAGGACCTCCGCGATTTCGTCAAACAATGCGAGCTCTGCCAGGCAAATAAGGAGCGAAGACAACTACCGGAAGGGAAAGCGCAGAGCGTCCAACTACTATGTCAAATATTCGAATCCTATGCCCTTGATTTCGCTGGACCATTCAACAAATCCGGAGGATATGACATCATCTTAGTAGCTGTGGATCGATTTTCTGGATATACATGGCTCATATCAATGTATGTTACCGATTCCTCAAAGGACACCTGGAAAAACCTCCAACGATACCTGTTTACCCCCTATGGGTACCCCTTATCCATTGTCAGTGATGCTGATCCCCGTTTCACTGCCAGATTCTGTAAGCAAACCTTAACCTGTCTCAGAATCAACCATATTTTGGCTGCCTCTGGGCATCATGAGACTAACGGCCAGGCTGAACGAAAGATTTGCGAAGTGAAGACCGGAATTAGGAACATGATCAATGAACGACAAACCAACTGGGAACCAGCTCTTGTTGAGCTTGTTGCCTATATCAATGCCGGATTCTCAGACACCTTAGGAATGTCCCCATACAAGGCAGTCTCTGGCCATCAATACGCTCTCCTACCAACAACCCTATTCAACAACTCTTCAGTGCCTGCCTCCGATGACCACCTCAGCCGCCATGAAGCAATTCGGAATGATGCCTTCCAAGCTGTTAAAGCTGCCCAATTCCGAAGTACCACCACTACTCAGAAGCGACGACGGAAATATGTCCCTATCTCACCAGGTGATATGCTCATGGTACGTGAAAACTTGTTCATCACCAATGTTGGACTCAGCAAGAAATTACAAACCCGATGGCGAGGACCCTTTCAAAATCTTATCTTTTGACGTGCACGCAGAAAGCTACACTGTCCAGATGGATGGACGCATGTACCGCCGCAATACCGCAGTCTTCCACGCCTCTGCTGTCAAGTGATTCCACCCAAATGATGACTCCAAGTTCCCTGGAAGAACCCACTCTCGACCTTCACATATTATGATCGACAAGAAAGATGAATGGGAAGTTGAAGAAATCAAAGACCACCACCTTTGGCATGGAAATTATCAGTTCCTAGTCAAATGGAAAGGATACCCTATGAGCGAGAACAGCTGGGAACCGCTAGAAGGACTGGAGCATGCTATGTATATGGTGAATGAGTGGTGGAAAGACAATATGCTAAACGAATCCCTCACCCCAACAATCAATTACATAACCATGTGCTGGACACCTTTTTCCACGCCAGAAACTGAGTGATGGCATGCAGAACTCGAAACTAGAGATGGATTTTGGGCGCCATACTTTGAGTCAGAATTGGAAAGCAGCGATAAGGAAAATCAAGCTATGGAGCAGGCTCTCGACAACCGTATCTAGTTACCAATCACCATCAGAATACCATA
>NW_003299102.1:544777-549918 GCF_000151645.1 Tuber melanosporum
TGCGACAACAGATTGTTGGACTGTGGTTGAACCGCAATGTTATCCAACTAGAAGACTACTTCAAAATCCTATGGATTGACTACTGTCCTGATTGAGACCATGCTTGGGTTGATGTACAGCGCGAATCTCATATTCAAGACTACTGTGATTTACATTTCATTGAGGCTAAGTGTTTGCTTAGGGTTTCCTCTTATCCATGGTGAGACACTTATAATAAAGAGCTTTTAGCGCAAACTGTTGATGAAGAGCTTTTAGCGCAAACTGAAGCTTTTAGTTTCTCAGACTCCGCTTTTGATAATTATTAGGTTTTGTTTGTTTAAACAGTTGTTTTGTTTTGGGAATGTAACCGGTATGGGTACTCGGTTATTAGTTTTCTTTTATGTTTTGTTTTAAGTATCGCTTTGATACTTGGTTTGTTTTAAGTATCTCTTGATCCTTGGTTTTGTTTTATGTTTTGATTTAAGTATCGCTTTGATACTTGATTTGTTTTAAGTATCGTTTGATACCTGGCTTTGTTTTGTTTTAAGTATCGCTTGGATACTTAAGTAGTTTTACCAAGTGTATCGATTGATACCTTTGATTAGTTTCGTTCATGCTAGACATGAACAGGTTTGTGTATTTAAAGACGGCCTGTTTCTACGATACAAGAGGCCGACTTCGACAGACAGTATTTCAATATACTTGGTTGAACGGCTTCCTCTTTATTCCCCAGTACACCCACGCAGCCTGCTTTAGTTCTCAGCTCTCGCCTCCTCTCTGGAAGAGCAGGCCACCTGCCAAGTATGGTATCCATTCACGATAACATGATTAGCCCCTTGCGAACACATTACAGGAAACCCATGACCTCTCAACGAGGTCATGTGCAAAACATAAGTCATATGTGCAAGGCATACCCACAAGGCACACTCGCAAGGCATACTCAGCAGGCGCACATCTCATGACTCATCATTGAGTCATGTGTGAAACCTAACAAATCATAACATAATAAGTCATATGACCCAAATGAGTCATAGGCATGAAACAATAACATTCTTATGACTAATAATCATGTGTCATGTGAAAACCTTTTCTTTGGCAAGCCATGTTGGTGGCATGAGCTCCATTCCCCCTAAACCTAAGTGCCATCAAGCATTATTCCCCAGGTGCAATAGTTCTCGTCCTGCTGAACTCACGGAACTCCGAAGTCTGTTGAACTTGTCGTCCACATCCCGCCTTCTTATCCTCACTGTTTTCAAGGTGAGCATCTCTATCTCGATTATGTACCATTCACTGTCATTTAGGAGTCTTAACTCTGCGATCCCTTTTTCATTTGCCGACAATGTGGCCTTGGCCTGGCCAACTTGTTCACGGACTCCTCTGATATGCATGTACAGCCTTCTGGTATCTGGTTCCATTTCCCGAAATCTATTTTGGGCTCCTCCCTCTATTGGCCTCATCCTCGAGGCCCTAGCCCTCTGCCATATCGTGGCGTCTTTTCCATATAACTCTTTTACTATTTTATCCTTTTGTGCCTAGTATCCTCCCCGTAATTTCCTTCATAATGTGCATCTTGCATGTGTTGTTGTAGCAATGTTTCCAGTACTTTAGGGTATGGTCCAGGCGTGGACCATACTTTTTGTATTCTCGTGGGAAGCACCCCGAGCCATCCTTGTCCCCATAGTGTGTGGGACATCCATCATTATAGCTTACCGTCTATGACATAGGGTTATTCTGCGCTTGCCTTTCTCTTTCCTTGAGTTCTTTGTCCGTCGGAACCATGAATGAGTATTCCGTAGCTGATTGGTGTGATTTGCCAGTGGCTAGTACCCCAGTCCTTGTCTGGTTTCAATGGCAAGGGGGGGCTTCCCTCGCCTTTGTCTTGGTTGAATAGAATCGTTACCTGGGCTGGGCTTGCCTGGGTATCACCGGTGGAATATTAAGAGGTCATCTTGGGTGTATTCGAACCTTTGTGCGGAGTACTAGCTTTTATTGTGTGCTAGTGAGTATCTTGTCCACTTGGCTCAGTATTGTAGATTTCCGTAGAAGAAGTGTGAATGGACTGTCTTGTCGAGTTCATATTCTGGTTCTCCATTGACTTCAATGGCATGAGGAGGAATAATTGTTTATGAAGGAAACTTATTGTCGTTGTGTAATTGGAGGAGTGAGTTGTGGAATGTGTTGTGTATTTACATAGAGGGGGGAAGGTCGAGTTTATAAGCTCGATTGCCTACTCGTTCCAGTATCTTGAATATCTCGCTTGTTTTGTAGTCCAATTTCTTTAATGGTAGTGTCATATGGATATTACATGGTATTAGCCATACCATATCTCTCGGTTGTATGGTTGGATCTATTCTGCAGTGTTTATCGTATTGACCTTCTTGCTGTTATTGTGCTTGACTTATTTCGTATTGTAATATCTCGTGTAGTTTTCCAATGTTTGTTTTATCCGGTATTTTACCGTTAATCGCATGATATATGGCCTAACCTTACAGATATTGTCCGTAATTCACAAAGAAGGATGTCATGCCAATTGATTCATTTTACTATTATTGTACGCAAATTCGTCCATTGATAGCAGTTTGCACCAATCATGTTGTTTGGAATTCATTTCGGCCCCTAAATATTGTTCGAGTATTGCGTTTACCCGTTTAGTTTATCCATCCATTTGTGGATGAAAAGCTGTGCTTGACCTGTTTCATATCCGCATTTCTCGCATTTCTTTTCTACATAGTCCTTATGTGAACAATGTTCCTCAGTTGGTAATGACATTCTTTAGGAGTCTGTGAAGTCAGAAGACTTCCTGGAAGAATGTTTGTAGAAAATCCTTGGTGTCCATATCGTTGCTGATAGGAATGAAATGACTTATTTTGGTCATATGATCTACGACAACCAGGATGCTATGGCGTTTCTCCGATAATGCTAGGTCCATGATGAAATCCATAGTAACTGTTTCCCATAGTCATTTAGGAACTTTAGTCAATTTCAGTAATCCATATGATGCATGTTTAGCCATTTTCATCCTTTGACATATATCGCAATTCTTGACATATCTTTTAACATCTTTGTGCAGCCCTTGCCAATAGAATCACCTCATGATGAATTCTCTGGTTTTCGCCATTCCTCTGTGTCCTACCTTTCAGATATTGCCGTATTGTTGTATGATGTCTGTTCTTATCTTTTCTTCTTCATGAATCCCTTGTTTTCCATCATACTACATGTTTCCATCCTTCTATTACTATAAACCCAGAGCGATTCGTTTTATCTCCTTTTTTCCTTCCTCTAATTCTTCTCTTATTGTCTCCATTATTTTGTCCCCTTCATTTGCCTTGTCGATTTCCTTTGCTTCTGTTTACGTGAATTGGAAAACCTACATTACCTCAAAGTAGGTCTTCAGCAATAGTGCTCGTGTTTTTTGTTTGGTTCTTTTGTCTTTGGCTTGTGGTTTGTCGCTTGCAATTCTTGTGAGAGTGTCTGGCTTTCCGCTCTCTTTGTCTGGTCAGTATTCAATTTTACAGTTGTATTTGCTGAGGTGTGCCAACCAGCTTATCTGGGTGGTTTTCAATTCCTTCATAGTCATGAACAGGACCAGATTCTTGTGGTCAGTTAGGACTTGGACCAGATAGTCATTGTTCAGAATGTATTTCCTCCATTTCTTTAATGCTGGAACTATTGCCAATATCTCTTTGTTGGTAACGTCGTAGTTGCATTCTGTGGGGTTGTTGTCTTGAATCAGTAAGCCATAGGCCTCCATGTGCCCTCTTCGCAGTGTTGCGATAGTATGCCTGAATATACATACTTCAAGGTATTGGTTTCAATCATTGTCTTTCAGTTTGGCGTAAAGAGTATCAGCCTAGGTGCTGCTGTCAGATGTGTTCGGATAGCCTTGTATGCCTTTTATTCTGTTTCTCTCCATTCACCTTTCTTGTCATTCTTGGTCAGTTTATATAGCGGTTTTTGAAAGCCAGTTAAACTCTTTTATGAGCTTTCGATATAGGTTGCAGAATCCCATAAATCATTCAACATCCGTTTTGTTTTTTGATTTGGGCCAATCGTATATTGCCATTGTTTTGACCAGGTCGACCTTGACTCCACCACGATTGATGATAAATCCGAGTTATTCTGTTTGTTCCTTATGGATTTCGCATTTCGTTAGTTTGATCTTCATTCCTGATCCCTGTATTGTGGCCATAATATTGATGACATCCTTCTGATGTGGGTGCATGCTTTCACCGTAGATGAGTATATTGTCCAAGTATATGATGCAATCTATGTGGAAGTACTTGTTGAGTACCTTATTGATCCATTGTTGGAATGAAGCTGGTGCATTGATTAGCCTAAAGGGCGTAACCAAGTATTTGAACATTCCGTATGTTGAGGCAAACTTTGTCTTCCATTCATTTCCTACTTTGATGCATATATTGTGGTATGCATCCTTGATGTCGACCTTGGTGAAGTACTTTGCTGACCATAGTCAATCCAGTGTTTCTCTAATTAAAGGTAGTAGATATCGATCTGGCTTGGTACCGGAATTGAGGGCTCTGTAGTCTACGCAGAGTCTGATCTTTCCATCTTTCTTTGTAACAAATACTATTGGAGATCCTCATGATACAAAGCAGGCTTTGATCCATCCTCGCTTTTGGTTTTACTCGATATACTTTCTAAGTTCTTCGAGCTCCGCTTCTTCTAGTAGATATAACTTCTTGTAGGAAATCTATTTTGGTTTTCTCTTTTTCTTGTCTTTGTCCAGCTGAATCTCGTGGTCGATTCCTGGTCTTCAGGGTGGTATCCCCATTACTTGCTCTTCGTGGAATATATTCATAAATCGATGATATTCTTTTGGAATGAATTTTTTCCATTCTTTTTTCCTTTGGTATTTCTTGTCTTGGATTGCTAGTTCTGTGCTGATGTTGATTTTCGCTGGATAGCTGTTTCCTCTTTCTATGTATATTTGACCATTCCTGTTGTATCTCCTCTTCAATAGTACTGTCCAAAGGCTGGTGCTGTGATCTTCTTGATTTTGATTCTTTTTGTTTTATCAGGGTGGTTTTTGGTTTGTGCTTCCAAGTTCCTTGTCTCCCCTTGTAGTTTCTTCCTGTTGATCTACTTCATGTAGATCCTGTTTGTTGATGTCTTTCATGATCAACTGTGCGATTTGATTGCCC
>NW_003299102.1:550161-562804 GCF_000151645.1 Tuber melanosporum
TTGGTTTCTTTGTTGGCATACAGGTCATGTCCTGCTGCCCCTTGGGAACTATTGGTAGGCACCTTTCCCACTTGGCTCAGCTTGTGTATCCAGATTCTCTTATCTGGTCGCATCTCGGTGAACCTTGCATGCAAAGTTTCCTCTTTTGCTTCTCATATCGAAGTTGAGTAGACAACTCGTGAACTGCGGAGATATTGTGTCGCACATAGTTCGCTGGCAAAGGTCATCTGATTCTTGTTCCAATTGACTGTGGGGTTATATTTTCGTAACCAGGGCATCCATAGGACCAACTCATGATTCCGGAGATTGGCTACCGGAAAGGTTTCCATTTCCCTATAGCTGTCAATGTCGATGGGTACTGTCACCTTATAGGTTATAGGTCTCATTCTACTTGGCTTTCCATGTGCTAGGTAGACTAGACTTGCTGTCACGAATGTGGCTTGGTGAGGACAGGACCTTCATGGGAGCAATGGTTATAAGTCAAAGGTATGTTATTGTTTTACACATATGACTCATGCGAGTCATATGATTTGTTACATGAGGAATTGGTGATACTTTCGCCTATGGCTCAAATATGAGTCATGGGATGTGCGCCTTGCGAGTATGCCTTACGGGTATGCCTGGCGCGTATGATTTGCGTTTTGTACATTACCTCGTTATGAGATCATAGAATTTATGCATATGGCTCAGTCGAGTTATATGACTTATTTATTGTGTTATGATTGGTTTATGAGCTTTTGCACATTACATTAAGATGAGGTCATAGGTTTTGAGCATGTGATCACTTTGGTCACATGTCTAGTTTGGTATGATTTGGTTTTGCCCATGGGACAACTTTGGATCACATGACTATGGGCGGGAAGAATACTATAAAAGGAGGCCGATTCGGCCGAATGGGATAGGTTCTCTACGCTATGTTCTGAGTACTTTTCCTCCTTCTTTCACCTCCTGTATCACGAATATGGCTTGGCAAGGAAAGGGATTTCACATAATATATAGTTATGAGTGACAGGTATGTTATTGTTTCACACATATGACTCATTCGAGTAATATGATTTATTATGTGTGGGATTTGTGATGCTTTCGCACATGGCTCAAATATGAGTCATGGGACCTGTGCCTGGCAAGTGTGCCTTGTGAGTACACCTTGCAGAAATGATTTATATTTTACACATGACCTCATTATCAGGTCATGGGTTTCACGCATATGACTCAGTGGAGTCATATGACTTGTTTATTTCATTAGGATTGGTTTAGGAGTTTTTACATATGACCTCGCTATGAGGTCATGGGATTTGAGCATGTGACCATCGTGGTCACATAACTAGCTTATTATGATTGGGTTTCGCACATGTGACCACTTTGGGTCCCATGACTAAAGGCGGGAAGAATACTATATAAGGAGCCCATTGCTACCTATGAGGATAGGCTCTTCACACTTTGTTCTAAGTACCTTTCCTTGTTCTTACCATCGCTTCACCCTGAGCGATTCTTTCCTACCTACAGTGGGCCTTGATGCCTTGGATTCTAGGGGAGATATCTGAGTTCGCTTAGTAGTTCCTGGGGTCTTTGATGTTCAGGTCTGTTGGCATTGCGTGGCAGATTACTTGTTTGCTTCTTGTTTCGTCACCTGATGGCTTCTCACGATGCTCTCACTTCGTGCTCTTTAACAAGGTCGCTTAACAGCCCCTTTCTGCAAAACATATTTGGCTTCCTGTCTATCGTCGACTCACAGGTTTCGCATTCGATTGGGGATGATTGAACTTTGTGTTTGGGGTGGACCACCTGTGTCGTTCTTTGGGCCAGCTCATGTTTCTTGCTGGGTTTTAACGGAGTCCTTAGTTCTCAGGATACAAAATGACCTTGGTTTAGACTGATGACCTTTCCAAGCATCAATGCGTAGTACCAGCCGCGTCATTACTCAGGTAGCAGAATGGTGCCCACCCAGCCCCTCCTCATTACACTTTCGTTTCTAAGCTCTGAATCCTACGATGTTGTTTATCACTATTCCCTTGGAGGTTTTGTCTTTGCACCATATACAGTGGTTCAGTTGGATGTCTCCTCCTCACTACGCTACAGATGACTTTGACCCTGAAAGGTCTTACCCCCTGGTCTGGTTTTATATTTCCACCTGGGGTGGTGTGGGATAATTGGCACCAAGAGACTCGTATTGTCCGTGCATTTAGGTGGTTCGGGTGTGGTCTGTGGTTGGCGGCTTCCCCCATTGCAAGTGGGGCCTACATTCAGTTTGTCTACTTCTGATCATTCACCCTGCCCCTTCTTGTTGCATCAGTTAGGGATGCCTGTTAGATGTTGTTCAGTCTGTGCCTGTTGCCGGAACTGTAGGGCTGGCTTTGGCTAACACTACTTACTCTTTCCAGACTCAGTTAAACTTCGGTTTGGCCGTGTTGGATGGTGTGGCTGGTGCCGATGGCTTCGGGTATTGGTGCTACCTCTATTGTGGCTCCCAGCTGTGGCTGGTAGGCCCCCTTTGGCTCTATGGTGTTGGGGGTTGGGGCTCTGTTCGTGTGGCCAAGACCAATGGCTGCCTGATGGGGCTGGGTATATGGTGTCCCGTAGCAGTCGGATGGTTGATTAGTCTGAGGGGCTGGAGGACTGGATGGGCTCTGCGGCTATTGGTTTACGGCTAGGCAAAATATGATCGATTTATGAATGAGTAGAGACTTGTTCTATAAACATGACACGACTAGTTCGATGTCCCACCTACGAGGCAGGACGGATGCTATATATAAGCAAATACACAACTGCCAAGCCAGCATAGGTGGCTATTAACTTAATCAACCATACAACATCTCTTACAACATCCCTAACAGCTGTGAGGACACATCACCCGTATGGTGAGGACAGGGTTGCATCTGCCGGTTTCAACACACTCCACAATTGAGGATCGGATAGACATAAACATACGAAAGTGCGAGAAAACTAAGGGAAACAACTAGAAAATGAAATAGGAACAGAGGTAGGAAAGGTGATCGCCCTGAATGGCTTTCGTGAACAGGTCGGCTGGATTTTGCTTTCCACTAATGAACTCTAACTCAAAGTGTCCTTGTTCATACCTTTCTCTGATGTAGTGGTAACGCACGTCAATGTACTTCGAACGTCGATGGAGTGAGGCATTGCGCGTGAGAAACTGGAAAGTAAGGTTGTCCCTATAGAGGACCGGTTTAATGCTCGTATTGGTTAAACGCATTTCGACAAGCAGACTTTGTACCCATGCGAGTGATTGTACAGCAGAGGTGAGAGCAATATACTTAGCTTTTGTTGTGGGCAGTGCTACCACTCCCTGTTTGGTACAGTTCCAAGCGATTGGGCATCCAGCAAAGAACGTGACGGATCCTGAAAAACTTCAGTGATCACTGAGGGAGTTGGCATATGAGGAATCACTGTATACACCAAGTATACTGTGGAACCTTTCCTTGGGACGGTGGTAGATGAGTCTGTAGTGTAGTGTATTGGATAGATAACGAAGGATGTTCTTGACCATACGCATATGTGACTCAGAAAGATTGAAGAGGAACTGGGATAGGTAGCAGACACTAAATAAAATGTCGGGTCTAGTAATAATAGCAGCGTATAAGAGGCTACCAATTGCCGATTGGCACTCTTTAGTGTCAGCGGCAGGTTCATGTTCGTCGCGACCCAGTGGACGCTCCGATAGTGACAATGGAGTGACAAGCGGCTTTGCTCCAGAAGGCAGATATTTCTTGATGATCCGGTAAAGGTAAGTGGTTTGTAAAAGGAACACAGATGTCTTGGTCCATGTAGGTTCAATGGAGAGAAGATGCCGGGGCTTCCCCAAGTTGTTCACTGTAAAGTGAGTACCCAACCAACTGGTGAATCCATCGTCTCCTTTGGCGAAAAAGAGTAAGTCGTCGACATGAACTCCAAGGAACTCATTACGCTGACGACTGATATAGAGTGCAGGGTCGGCTATGGATGGCTGAAATCCGCACTTTCTTAATACTGATGCCAATGTCGTATTCCAACAGCGTGCTGCCTGCTTTAGGCCATATATACTCTTTTTAAGGTGAAGAACCTTCCCACTTGGTACCGTAACCATGGTGAGCGATTTGATATAAATCTCCTCCTCCAGTGGAGCATTCAGATAAGCAGATTCAATGTCATATTGAACAGTGTGGAGATTATGCTGTATTGCATATGCGAGAAGGATGCGTAGAGTATCGGTTCGTACCACAGCAGAGAACGTCTCGTCATAGTCGATCCCTGGTATCTGTGTAAATCCACGAGCTGTAGGTCTTGCCTTAAACTTTACTAGATTGCCCTGTTCATCATGCTTCTTTCTTAGCACCCATTTTGTATCAACAAACCTTCCGTCCTTAGGTGCTGCTGTTGGCTCCCACGTTCTGTACTTTTCTAGTAACTCAATTTCCTTTTTCATTTCACTCTTCCATTCTCCAGACTCAGAACCACTAAGTACAGCAGAGACCGTAGGTTCATCCTCATCGGCGCATCCAAGGAGGGCTACTTCACCCCACACCCCAAGTCTAGAAGTGGGTTTCACCATTCGACCATGGCCTGTACGGAACTCAGCCTGAGGCGATGGCTTACAAATAATCACTTCTTCAGAAGTGTCATTCCTGATATCAGTAATGGATGTTTCCGGTGCTGATGCAGCTAAAGGAATACCCTGTTTGAGAGTTGGTAATCCGGGTGGTGGTGATGGAAGCATTCCTGGCATAGAGGAGGGAACAATTGATGGAGGAGTCATAGACTCCAGTGAGGATAGTTCAGGTAGAGCAGAGTCAAACAGATTTGGGTAACGATCCTGGATATCTACCATGGATGCAGGTACATAGGGAACCGTAGGTGAAGTAGAATTACAGGCTGTATCGTCTGGTACGGGGAGGCGAATAGCCTGCGGTTCCATAGTAGAAGTATCAATAGTTATCGCATTAGCAGGCGGTATCACCACTCTCGCTTTGAAGTCAGGCGATATAACCACTCAGCGTAGGGAAGGAATCCAGAAGTGATAATGATTCCGCTGTTGGCCATATCCTACAAGAAATCCTTCAGCACTGTGTGCTACTAGTTTTCCTCTTGTTCTTCGTCTCTCTTCTGGGACAAAGACATGTGCTGGAGATCCAAATGGCTGCAGGTGTCCAAGATCTGGCATCACTCCTGTAAGAACTTCATGTGGTGATTTGTTATTTAGGATGGCATGCGGCATTCGATTGCTTGTATAAATGGCGTGGGTAAGTGCTTCTCCCCATAGGCTTAAGGGTAAGCCAGAGTCGAAGAGTAGAGTGTGTGCTGACGCGGTCACTGTCCGGTTCAATCGCTCTGCCATTCCATTCGTTTCATGGATGTAAGCGATACTTAACCTTTACCTCACACCAAGCTTTGCTAATTCATCATCAAACCACTTAGAGGTTAGCTCTCCTGCATTGTCGTTTTGCAGAACCTTAACCTTCGTATCATACTGACATTCAGCCAGCTTTAACATGTCTAGCAAGGCTCTTGGAGCTTCATCTCTAGTTTTGAGAAAACGAACCTTGGCTTGGTGTGAGTAGTCGTCGATTGCGGATATGAAGTACTTGCTTCCCCCCAGGGTGGGTACACTGAATGGGCCGCAAATATCACTGTGGACAGTGTGGTATAGCGTAGGACAAACTGTAGTTCGAGCTTTAGGTATAATTCTTGTATACTTACCCTTGCGGCAGGCATTACAGTCGAAGATCCAGTTTACCAATGGTACTGCAGGAAGCCCATTGGTATGTGTGCGTAAGGTAGTGAAGGCTGATGGAGGTAAATGAGCTAACCTTCGATGTAGCTGCATAACAGTTACATTAACGATTGCTGAAGGTATGCATATGATTTCCAAACCGGAATATGGAATCATCTCGAGTACTGTATTCTCATTAACAGTAATGGTGGTTCCAAGTGCATCGCCAGTCTTGCAAGCTCCTGTCTCGGCCATTCGACGCCATGAGAGAAGAGAAACCCGTAGATCTGGAACTAGGAGGGTGTTGTGCAGGCTAATGAGATATGTGCTGCCATCGGACAGAAGGGCTGTGAAACTGGCAGTGCCAATCGCGGTGGCCTGCAGTTGCTCACCATTTCCTATGGGGACCATTACGTTTGTTGGCCTTGAACCAGTTATTCTGCTGGTATCTGGTGTCATGTGGCTACTTGCACCACTATCCAGGATCCAGGCATCTGGTGGGAATTCACTCTTAGTGGTTGGAAATGAGTACCCTTTATTCTTGCCAACTAAGGCTGCCACTGTGGAAGCTCCTCCTGTTGTGTCCCTTTTTCGAGTACTGCAATCTGCTGTAAGATGACTAATTCCTCGAAACCCTTTCAACTTGCAAAATGAACAAATCTTTTCTTCTTTCCTTCTTCCTCTATCATTTCGGTTACTACTCGCTGTTGCGAAGGCTGTATTTGTGTCGGCCAGTTGTTCTGCAGGATAGAGGTCTAGTAACCTGGTACATACTTCATTGTAGTATACTCAGTCGCTGTCTCTTTCGAAGTGAGATTATCTACCACGTTGTCGCGAGTGTTAGGAAGTGAGGTAAGGAAGAAGGCTCCTTTTGCGACCTCACTGTTGGCTAACGGGAGAAGGACTGCTTCAAGAGCGTCCTTGGGTGTGGAATCGGTGTTTCTGGACCGGGAAGTGGCCGCAGATGTTCGTTCTAGTAAGCGTTGCCAGAGCTCATCATATTTTTTGATATGGGTAGCAATTTCATGTTTATTGCTGCAGCGAAGAGGTATGATACTCTTCAGAAGAGAGTGGAGACTAGTCACAATCTTCCTGTCGAACCTTTCTTCCAATTTTGCCCAAGCGGTAGGTGGGTCAGGGGCTGTCGAGATCAGTGGCATTAGGCTACGGTCGATGTTGAGAAGTATGAAGCCTTTCGTGCGCTAGGATAGACGGACCCAGTAGGCTTCAGCAGTGGTATCGGTACCATCGGGCTTCAGAGTTTTACCCGTCACGACATCCCATACAACCATGATATCTAGGAAGGTCGTTGCCATTGACCTCCATGTGTGATAGTTGGTTGCCCCACGCAACTTCTCAATTTGCGGGATGTTGAGGGACTTGGAGATTTCCACCATCATAGCTGGAAGTTGGTTTTGGATGGGGGAAGCGGAGATGCTCGTCTTCGGACAAGATGCATATGGTTCAGAGCGCTGAACCCGGGCTCATAACCAATTGGATTGCGGCTAGGCAAAATAGGATCGATTTATAAATGAGTAGAGACTTGTTCTATAAACATGACATGACTGGTTTGATGTCCCACCTACGAGGCAGGACGGAGGCTATATATAAGCAAATACACAACTGCCAAGCCAGCATAGGTGGCTATTAACTTAATCAACCTTACAACATCTCTTACAACATCCCTAACAACTGTGAGGACATATCACCTGTACGGTGAGGACTGGGTTGCATCTGCCGGTTTCAACAGCGGTGTCTGGTGTGTGGGGCTTGGGGGAGGCTGATTGGCGGGGGAGAGGCACCAGTGAGCATCAGTTGGGCCTGCGTCATGTTCGTCGAGGTGTAATTAAGTATTTCCAGTCCAGCTTCGGCTGTTGGGAGAAGCTGCTGAGTGCTGCAAAGCTCCCCGAAGGACCAGTTAGCTGATGGCCACCTGTGCAGATAGCGGGTTGTGACTACCTAGTTGTACTCGTTTGGGTCTAGCGTGCTGGGCTTTGTGGGGTTTGTTAGGTTTCATTGGTTGGGCTACCGGTTGGGCAGGAGGAGGCATGGCATCATGGGTGGGAGATAGGCCCTACTGACCTTTGCGGTTAGTTAGCACCTCTATGTATTTCTTATGTTTGTGTTGGTTTATTTGGGGGACAGGCAGCTGGTACAGGTTCTCTTCACCGGAACGCTCTTCGGAGGCAAGTGGCAAAGTGGGTTTATATGGTCGACGACCGGACATGCGGATGGGAGAGGTTGACATGTTAGATGCCTCCTCCCTGCCATTGTGTTGCCTGTAGTATTAGTTTTTGTGGGTTTCGTTGGTTTTCTACTTGGGAGGGGGTTTTGTGAGATGGTTCTTGGACTGAGTAGTAGTGATTTTATGTTAGTTGGATGAGGAACCTGGTCAGGTTGGTCTTTGGTTCAGCTTTAGCAACCCTTGGCCCTGGTAGGCCTCATACCACATGGGCTACGGACTTGGATCGGTGCGGGCACTGGGTGGTTGGATGGTCTTGTAATTAGTTCTCGTGTGAGCATAACTCAGAGATTGTAGGAGCTGGGCTGTAGAGCTAGTTAGCTTAGTACTAGTGGTATACCAGTTTGTGGTATCCCTGTGCCGGTGGGGGCTCGTTGTATGCCAGTATTGGGGTACGAGTTCAAACAAAATTAGATTGAATTCTAAGTTCTTTTCCTACTTCTTACTTTAATGAATCTAAAGCACCTTTACGATCTTCATCTTTATTGCAATGTATTGTTACGCCAAGGAACGTTCTTCATGAAGAAGAGTTCGAGAAAGCTTATGATATACGTTTCTGATAGAAGACAACTGTCTTGTTCTATCGGTAGCGTAGGCGGAGGCCTAGTGCTGTCGTAAGACTAAGGAAAGAAACAGAAAAAGAGAAGTATCTTTCCCCATCGCCAAGAACTAACTATCCAAGGTGGGATCATTACATTACAAAGTGTCAGCTAGTACGATTCCAAACGATAAAAGATGGCATCCTTCAACCCAGATGGGGAAGGAGATATGGACATCTACAATCAAAACCTAACCATCGGGGGATTCAGCGACGTCCTAGATCAAGTTTCACCAGAGCCCTGAAGGGCAGCAAGCCCAGTAACCCAATAGAAAGAATCACTAGTCGATAGCTCTCACACAGAAACTCCACGACCCGAGAGAATGTTGAGATTAGCAGTACCTAGGCCACCAGGCACTACCATACTTGGAATAACTGAGAATCTGTTTCAAGCAATTCTAGTTGCAACACATAACACAGGACAAAGAAACATCCAACATCGAAAAGTAAAACAGCCCGACACATACGAAGAAGCCAAAGATACGCTACAAATATTCTTGGTACAATGCAAAGCGTATTTTACCATTACTGGATATGGAGAACACCATGATGAAATCAAGATTCTATATGTGGAATATCTACTGAGAGGACTCGCGGGGCAATGGACGATTCACTTCCAAGATGGAAGGAAACAGAAGGAATGCGTCAAGTATGAAGAGTTCAAGCTGAGACGCTTCTAGCAAATCGGGGATCCCAACAACAAAGAGACAGAAAGATGAAAGCTGGAAAAATACCAATAAGGAAAACAAACCTTTTCAGCATACTGGAAAGAATGCCAACTATTGCAATACGAGGCCACGGTTGATGATGCTACTCTCTACATCATCCTCATAAGAAACCACACCGAGAGACTCCAAGAGGCACGGGGAATCTCCGACTTACACTACATAATAGTAGTAAGATTTGCAACATTGGTGATCGATAAGGAAAGCAAACTAAGCATGGTTTGAAGCAACTGGGAAAACACTATAGCATACTGGGTGGTCCAATCATCCAGGAATGTGGACGGAACCTTCAAACCCTAAGGAGCTCGATGTGAAAGTCGAGTATTACTACCAGGCAAGCTAATGGAGTTGGACAAAGCAAGTGTTGGACCGGCTCTGAACCTGTCTGAGAAAGAATACGCAAGAATAATCAATGGGAAACTCTGCCTAAGATGCGGAAAAGCAGGGCCTCGGATACCAGAATGCAGAAGCCAACCGGACAGAGGGTACCAAGGCAGCAAAGGTGCTGGAAATAATCACTTCCAAAATCAAAAAAGGATCAACATTCGCGAAATGATCGCAGAAGATTCACCGGCTAAAAATGAGGAGGGTACCCAGTAAACGGTGGTCTGGGAGACCAAAGATGTGGACCTGGAAAATACATCCTGTGTGCCAACTATTACATGGCACTACACACACAAAGAGGAGAAGAAGATGGGTATCATGTGATAATCAAGATGAAGATATACAAGGAAGAAAATGAAGAAACAACAATATATGCTATGCTCGACTCGGGGGCTACTAAAGATTTCATCGACAAGGAAATTTGCGACAAATACGGCCTCTACACCAAACAGGCGGAGAAAGTGAGACAGGTCTACCTAGCAGATGGAAGGTCAAGTATAATGAGTCCTAAAATCAATACGGCGACAGTACCGATGGACATTGACAGCCATAGAGAAATGGCAACAATTAAGGTAGCAGATATGAAGAACTACGAGATAGTCGTAGGGATGCGAGAGTTGCGAAATCATAATCCGAGCATCGATTGGAACGAGAACAAGATGACCTTTACAAGTGAACTATGTGTAATATAGTATCTTAACAGTTTGCCTGTGGTCTACTCGATACTGGTACGAGAAGCAGAAGAAGAAACCTTGCATGCAAAGTTCACTGAGAGGCGGCAAGATAAGAGAGTCCGGATGCAAAAAATGAACCAAAAGGCCAATGGGCCTACCAAGGGTTACAAAGGGGCAGCAGGACACAACCTTTATGCCAACGAGGTAATGAAGATACCTGCTAATAGGCAGGCAATGATAGTAACCGGAATAGCCATGGGACTACCAGAAGGCACTTATGGACAAATAGCACCCCGCAGTGGTCTAGTAGTCCAACATTGACTCATGACCGTGGTAGGGGTGATAGACGTCAACTATAGAGGTAAAATCAAAGTGGTCCTAGCAAGCCTGGCTCAAGAGGACTAAGAAGTCCAAACAGGTGATCGAATCACACAGTTCATCATTGAAAAAATCAACAGCACGGATTTACATGATATAGATCTACTGGAAGAAACCACAAGAGAAGACAAGGGATTTGGAAGTAGGGACCAAAACCAGCCCTATACAATAAAAAGAATTGAGATCAAAGAGATCACAGCACAAGCCTTTAGAAGGTATTATCGAAGAGGAGATACAACAGGAATTCTCAAAGGGACATACGAAGACGAAAAAACGGTCCCAGTGACAATCAACATTTACGCGAAACTAGCAATTCAATACATGAAATACCAAAACAAAAGGTGATGGAAAGAATTAATTCAGAAGGAAAATCATCAATTCACGAACCTATTCCAAGAAGAGGAAACTATAGAGCTACCACCTTGAAAACCAGGAATTGATCACCAAATTCAGCTGGATAAAGACAAGAAAACTGGAAAAACAAAATACATTCCCTACAAGATGTTATACCTAATAGGAGAAGCAGAGCTCGAAGAACCTATGAAGTAAATTGAGCAGAACTGAAAGTGAGGATGGCTCTGAGACTGCTTCACATCAGGAATATCCCCAATACTATTTGTCAAAAAGAAAGATGGAAAAAGGAGACTCTGTGTGGACTACAGAGCGGTCAATTCAGTTACCAAGAAAGATTAATATCCACTACTCTTGATTGGAGAAGCACTGGAAAGACTGCAGTCTGCAAAATACTTCATCTAACTCGACATCAAAGATGCTTACAACAATATACGCATCCATGCAAGAGACGAATGGAAAACTACATTCACCTCAAGATATGGGATGTTTGAATACTTGGTTATGCCTTTTGGGCTAACCAATGCACCAGCTTCATTCCCGAGATGGATCAACAAGTTACTCAATAAGTATCTCAGCATATATTGCATCGTATATTTGGACAATGTACTTAGCTAATCGGAAAACATGCAACAACACTAAAAGACTATCGGGAATATAATGACCACAATACAAGGATCAGGAATGAAGATCAAACCAACAAAATGCGAATTTAATAAAGAAGAAACCGAATACCATGGATTTATCATTCGTTGAAACGGAGTCCAGGTCGACCCAGTCAAAACAGCGGCAATATGGCATTGGGCCAAGCCAAACAACAAAACAGATGTTCAATGCTTTATGGGATTCTGCAACTTTTATGGAAGGTTCATAGTGGGATTTAGCAGACTTGTAAAATCATGCTATAAACTAACAAAGAAAGACAAGAAACAGGAATGGAGAAAAATGGAACAGAAAGCATATGATGCAATACGGACGCATCTAATATCGGTACCTGCAATGGTTCATTTTGACCCAAACCGAAGGACAATGGTGGAAATGGACGCCTCAAAATATCTGTATTCAGGCATACTATCGCAATAATCTGAAGACGGAAAATAGAGGCCAGCATCTTACCGATCCAAGACAATTACCGCCATATAGTGCAACCACCAGGTTGCGAACAAAGAACTATTAGCGATAGTTCAATCATTAAAGGAATGGAGGAGATAAATTCAGAACAACAACTATCCAGTCTGAGTTCTAACCGACCATAAGAATCTGGTCCTGTTCATGAATATGAAAGAATTGAATGACCGCCAGATAAGGTGGATAGAACACCTTAGTAGATACAACTTCAAAATCAAATACCCACCTGTCAAAGAGAGTGGAAAGCCAGATGCTCTAATAATGATCACAAGCAACAAACCACAAACGAAAGAAGATGAAAGAATCACAGAAAAAACACCGACACTATTACGAAAAAGCTATTTCAAGGCAATGTAGGTTATCCAATTCACCTCAACAGTGGAAAGAGAAATGGAGAAGGCAAACAAAAGAGAAAGAACAATTCGACATTAGGCTGATATCGAGCGAGGGGGTTCGCCT
>NW_003299102.1:562832-646403 GCF_000151645.1 Tuber melanosporum
GAACTTAAGTATGCTGTAGATATCCTCCTTTTTATATTAAGTGTTTTGTTTTAAGTATCGCCTTGATAGGCCGCAAACAAGAAAGACAAAACAATCCAGGCAATAAGAGAAGCATTGAAAGAAGTAAAAAAGGAAATGATAGAAATTGCGCTGGGTTTATGACAATGGAAGGATAGAAATATGTGGTAGGACGGGAAATAATGGATTCCAGAAAAAAAAGAGATAAGGACAGATAATATATAACAACATCACAATATCTGAATGGCAGGACATGGAGGAATGGCTAAAACCATGGAATTCAGTACAAGGTCATTCTATTGGCTAGGACAGCATGACGATGTCAAATGATATGTTAAAAACTGCGACATATGCCCAAGAACAAAGATGGGTAAACATGTACCATCTGGATTACTGAAATCGAAAGAAGTTCCTCAACGACCATGGGAAATATTTAATAAAGATTTGATAATGGACCTGCTGACATTAGAAAATTGCGATAGCATCCTGGCCGTGGTGGATCATCTGACCAAAATGCGTCATGTCATTCCAGTCAGAAAGGATATCGACACGAAGGATTTGATATAAACATTCTTCAGAGAGGTCTTCCGACTTCACCGTCTTCCAAAGAATATCATTACTGATCGAAGAACACTCTTCACATCAGGATTATGGAAGAAAGTAAGCGGAGAAATGGAGATACAGAACAGGCTGAGCACCGCATTTCACCCGCAAACAGATGGACAAACAGAACAGTACAGGTGATACTAGAACAATATTTATAGGCCTACGTCAATTACCAACAAGATGATTAGTACCAACTGCTGTCAATGGCTGACTTTATAGACAACAATGGAAAGCAAGAAACAATTGGCACAACACTCTTCTTCACAAATTACGGACAACATCCACAAAGTCAGACAACATATCATACGATTAATGGTATAATATCGGACAAAACAGAAATGGGAAAGCTACACAAAATATTACAAAACACAATGGGTCCAGCACAACAATGACAAAGAGAACAATACAATAAGCACAGAAGATCGGATCCCAACATACAACCGGGAGATATGGTAACGCCAATACTACACAATATCCATATGACATGACCATCAAAGAAATTGGACTACAAGAAAGGTGGACCGTTCAGGATACTGGAAAGAGTGGGTAGCTGAGCTTATAAACTCGACCATCCACCCTCGATGCAAATACGCAACACATTAGACATCTCACTACTAGAACTACACAATGACAATAGGTTTCCCTCAAAAACAATTATTCCTGCTCCTCAGATCGAACTCGACAGAGAACCAGAATACAAGCTTGATGAAATATTCGATTCTCGCTTCTTCCATGGTCACCTGCAATACTGAGCCAAGTGGACGGGATATTCGCACGAATTTGATAAGACTTGGTACTTCACACACAACTTTGAACACGCACAAGATGCCATCTCAACCTTCCACCAGTGATACACAGGCAAGCACGGCCCAGGTAATAATGACGTTCAACTAAGACACAAGCGACAGAAATGCTCCCGCACACTTGCATCACCACGAGGGCTGGGGCGATAGCCTCCACCAAATCATATAGACCAGCCCCAAATACTCATTCATGGGGCCGACCGATAAAGAACTGAGAAAAAGGGAGAAACAAGCATAGCATAACATCATGTTATGGATAGTATACTACGACGGTGGATATCCCACACACTGTAGAAAAGGAAGGTGTGGGATGATTGCTGAGAAAATACAAAAAGGTTCAGTCCGTGCCCGGACCACGCTCTAAAGCACTAGAAACAGTGCTTCAATAACACATGCAAGATGCACTGGATGAAGAAAGTCTCAGCAAGATACTATGTGCAGTAGAATTAGACAAAGAAAGAGTTGGAAGGAAAAGAGTCCACAGTATGGCAGAGAGCTATGGCCTCGAGGATGAGGCCCAGGGAGGGGGGAGCCCAAAGCTCATCGACAGAAATGGAATGGGATACCAGTAGCCTACACAGGCAAATCTGAGGACTCCGGGAAAAACCAGGTCGGGCCGAAGCCACAATTACAGTGAACAATAAATCAATCGTGGAGATGCGACAGCGGAACAAATCTCTGAGTTATATGATTGAAATGGGGAACCTCACTGGGGAAATGGTGACGGTAAGATGGAGAGAAGAGGACAACAAGTTCAATAGACTTTGGAGATCCATGGGAGCGGCAGGACAGGAACTATTGAAGCTGGGAGAAAGAGCCTTATAGCAATCAGGGTTAAGGGGAGACAAGCTAATGTCATGAAGGTGGCTTGGCAAGGAAAAGGTTTTCACGTGACACATAGTTATGCGTCACCACTATGTTATTGTTTCACACATATGACTCATTCAAGTTGTATGATTTGTTATATGCAGGATTTGTGATACTTCAGTACATGGCTCAAATATGAGTCAAGGGATATGCGCCTGGCGACGGTGACATGAGAGGGTACCTTGCGCATATGATTTATGTTTCGCACATGACCTCATTATGAGGTCATGAGTTTCACACATATGACTCAGTCAAGTCATATGACTTGTGTATTTCATTCGGATTAGTTTATGAGTTTTTTCACCTGACCTCGGTATGAGGTCATGGGTTTTGACCAGGTAACTATTTGGATCATATGACTAGTTTGTTATGATTTGGTTTCACACATGGGACCACTTTGGATCACATGACTATGGGCGGGAAGAATACTATATAAGGAGGCCAATATGGCCGAGGAGGATAGGTTCTTTACGCTTTGTTCTAAGTACTTTTCCTACTTATTATTTTAATGAATATAAAATACCTTTACGATCTTTATCTTTATTGCAACGTTATCGTTACGCCAGGGAAAGTTCTTGAAGAATAAGAGTTAGAGCAAGTTACAATAGGCGTTGTTGATTGAAGACAAAGGTCTTGTACTATTGGTAATATAGGCGGAGGCTTAGTGCTATCACAAGACTAAGGAAACATGGAAGAAGAGAAGTATTGTGCCCCATTGCCAAGAACTAACTATCCAAGGAGGTATCATTATACTGTGTCACTAGGAAAGATTCGGTATCAATCCAATCAGAGCCCTTGATTTCCAACTCACGATAGGCTTCAAGACTTTAACTTCAGATACCTTTCATGAGCTTCGTTGTTATAACTCCTCCTACATTTGCTGGAAGTCCTTCCTTCGTTCTACTTATCCTTTGGGTTGTTCATTATGTTCGCATCCCCATGGGTGCCAAGGCTAAGCGAGCTGCTGCCCCCACCAGCACATCCGCTCTACATTCGTCTATGGTTCTGCCTCGCACCATCGATAACAACCTCGCCGTGGAGCCAAAGTCTCTCGCATTCGGCATCACATCTCAGTTCTTTGTCGTCGATTTCATCGTACTGAGAAAGTGATATCTACCTTGTGGGCTGCCCTGACCTCTGAACACGATACTGTTTGCAGTTTGGTCACCATTCTGGTGGCTTAAGCTCCTACAGTTATCACTACTTCACCTGTCCCATTGGTCACTTGGTGTACTGTGGTCATCTCGGTTGAGGGGAGTGGGCTAAACCTGGAGAATTTCCAGAGTCCAGCAGAAGAGCTCCCTTGGGGGAATGTTGCGCCGCTAGTTATCCCAGCTTCTCCTGCAGCTTTAGTTGTGGATGGTGGTATGCATGGACTGGTTTCTGATTCGTCAGGTCTGGTTGAGGCATTGGCTCCTGGTGTGCGTAAGGTGAATCCTGGTGTGGTAACACTAGTTGTGGTGGTATCACCCCCTTCGTGGGTGAAGGTGCCTGAGTCCTCTGTGGCTGAGCCCCTGGCTGGTCATGGTAATACCTGTAATGCCGTCTCCCCTGTAGTGGTAGGGCATGATGAGAGTGGCATGTCCACTCAGGTTACTAGACCCGCGCCCAGGGGTGGGAAGAGGAAGAGAAGCAAGAGGTGCCGAGTGAAACAAGACCAATGCTCACCTGCGCCGCTTGTCTCCAACTCGGAAGGGTCATCGCCTTCACCGGTACTCTACCGCTAACCGGCTACTATGGAGTCCGTTGCGTGTTCACTACCTGTGGCACGAGCTGAGGTGTAGGAGGAGGAGTTGAATACCTGGGCATGTGCGGTCAAGTGCCAAGTGGTGGGGACTGTATCGTCCTGACAGCTTCCGTCGAAGCCTTTCGGCTGCGCTGCCGGCATGGGGCCCCCCTGATTCTCAATAACGCTTCGTACCCGCTTGGCTCCGCAGACCTCGCCATGTCAGTCAGCTTTCCCTCAGGTCTACGTACTCAGGCATTGGGCGTTTCCTTTATTTGGGAATGGAGATGGGTGTTGGAGTGGTCGGCGGTATGTCTTGTGATCATTAAGTCGGGGCACTTGGGCGGTCTTCTACTGGGGAGGAGGATATCACGGGGTCACATTTAGGTGACGGTAGTAGACTTTTGTATTTTATATAGGTGACTTGGCTGGCGGGTAGTCTGGGATAAGGAGGACTTTTCTTTACCATTCCTGGCTTTGTATTTAGTGTTCATTTGGCACATGGTGCATGCATGTTTCAGGTACGGGGTTGGAGGTTTAGTTAGTCCATAGTTAGTAGTATCCAGATGCGACAACCTATGGGCCTGGACCTGTGGCTCGTCGTATGTCAGTGTTGGCAGTATGAGTTTAAATAAAATTAGATTAAGTTCTAAGTACTTTTCCTACTTATTACATCTATCAATATAAAACACCATGAAGATCTTTATCTTTATTGTAATGTTATCATTACACCAACGAAAGCTCTTCACAAGGAAGAGTTGCAGAAAGCTTATGATAGAAGTTCTCGATTGAAGAGAGAGGTCTTGTAATATTGGTAACGTAGGCAGAGGCCTACTCCAATTATAAGACTAAGCAAAGAAACAGATTAAGAGAAGTATCATTCGCCATCGCCAGGTACTCACTATCCAAGGAGAGATTGTTAGACTAGATTTCTTTGCCTTTTTGGTTTAGAGTCCATATCTGTCGCAAATTCTTTTGTCATTGAAATCTTCACTGAATCCCGAGTCTAGCATTACATATATAGTTGTTTCTTCCTTCTTTTCATTGTGTATCCTGGCTTTGATCATCACATCATCTCTCTCTTTTTCTCCCTTTTGCGTGTGTAGTGCTGTGTAGTAGTTTGCTAAAATGATATGCTCTCTAGGTCCACATCTTGGGTCTCTCAGACCACCATTTACTCAGTATTCTCATCTTTCTCCGCTGATATGTCTTCGGTAATCATCTCATGGATATTGGTTTTCAGTTGGAATTGATAATGATTCTTTCTAGCTGCCTTATATTCTTGGTATCCATTGTCTGGTCGGCTTCAGCATTCCCTTATCTGATGTTCTGCCTTCCCGCATCTCAGGTAGAGGTTTCCCATCATCCTCCTAACGTATTCTTCCTTGGATAGGTTAAAGCCTAGTCCTGATCTTGTTCTGTACTATTCTATTGGTTCTCCTTGTTGTAATTTTCAGCTCTGGCTTCACATTGTATGTGGCCAAATGGTTCAATCACTATTCCTCGACGACTCGTCCATCCTATACTTTATGGTATTTTCCGAATTGCTTCGAACCAGGTCTTGTTTTCTTTCCCCATCAATTGCCCATCTTGAAAATCAATCTGAAGTTATATAGCGTAGGTCAGAGATTCCCCATCCTGCTCATAGTCTTTGACAAGGGTTTCTTAGCTGGATGATATAGGAAGTAGTATCGTCAAATTCTGCTTTGTATTCCAATAGTCAACCTTCATTCCAGTATGCTGAAAATGTCTGGTTACCTCATTGGAGTTTCTCCAAATGTCGTCTTGCAGTTTCTTTAGTATTGGCATCGCCAAATTGTTCGAACAGGACTGTCTTGAATTCTGCGTAGGTAACCCAGTCCGTTTGTTTCCTTCCATCTTGGAATGGCATAATGCATTACCTAGCATGTCTTCTTAACATAGATTTCACAAATGGAATCTAGATCTCATCATGATATTCTCTATATCCTTGGATCGAGAAATATTCTTCACATTATGCTAAGTATATTGATAATCTATCTTCGGCTTCCACATATGTCTCGGGGTCTTTAGCTTTTAGTGGATAGATATTTCCTTGTACTGTGTTGAGTGTTGCTGCGAGAAATGTCTGGAACTGGATTTCAGGCATTGCAAGTATGTAGGCACCTGGTGCCAGAGCGGCTAGGGCTGGTGGCCCAGGTACTGCTGATCCCAACATCCTTTCTGGTCTTGGAGTTCCTGTTGGTGACCCATCGGCATATGATCAGTTCTCTGGGGTTACCGGACTTGCTGCCCTCGAGGGATCTACTGAAAGGTGATATAAGGCATTACTAAATACGTTTAGGTTAAGGTTTTGATAGTGGATGTCGATATCTCTCTCTGTTTCTGGGTTAAAGGAAGCTCTCTTGTATCGTTTAGTGTCGCTCTATGCGACCCTTTGTAATATAACGGTGCCTCCTCTGATAGTTAGTTCTTGGTGATCGTGAATAATACCTCTCTGCTTATTCTATTTCTTTTCTTAGTCTTATGATAGTACTAGGCCTCTGCCTATGTTACCCATAGTAAAAGACCTTGGTCTTCTATGGGAAATGCCTATTATAAGCTTTCTCAAACTCTTCTTTATGAATGGTTTTCCTCAGCATAACTATAAATGTTGCAATAAAGATACAGATCGTAAGGGTCTTTTCTATTCGTTAAAGTAATAAGTAGGAAAGGTACAGAGCATTCAATGTAACTTTATTTAAACTGGTACTACCAACACTGGCATATATATATCAAGCTCCACGGCCAGGCCCCCAGGTTGTCGTATCCCGGATACTACAAACAACAGACTAACTAAACCTCCAACACTGTACCTCAAACATGCCTACACTTTACCCCAAACAAGAACTCTAAATACAAAGCCATCAACAGTAAAGAAAGGTCCTCCTCAGCCCAGCCTCCCCGCCAGTCAAGTTACCCATACAAAAGACAAAGGTTCCACTACCGCCACCTGAATATGACCTTGGAAAAACCTTGTTCATGGTAGAAACCCACCTGATCGTCCCCACTCAATGATTTTAGGACACCGCCCCAACCATCCCGGCACCTATCCCCATTCCCAAATACAAGAAACACCCAATATCCAAGCGCGTAAACCAGAGGAAAAGCCGACTTACTGGGCGACAGCTACCTAGCCAACGGGGCATGAAGAGTCGGAGTGAATCATGACGGGCCTCATACCAACAGCGAAGTACAAAAGACTCGATGGAAGCAGCCAGGACGTGATAGTCCCCTTGGCATTAGTCCTTGACCGAACATGCCCATGTATTCAACTCTTCCTCCAACTCAGCAGCTCCCTCTACAGGCTGCAAACCTGCCCGGGACTCTGTAGTAACCAGTTTGCCATAGTGAACCAGCGAAGGTGATGACGCTTCGGAGTCGGGAACAAGCAGCCCAGGCAAGGTCTGATCTTGTTTGACGCAGCGTTTCTTGTGTTTCTTCCACTTCCTACCCTCAGGTGGAGCCCTAGTAGCAGGAGTGGACAGGCCACCCTCATGACTACCTACTATGACAGAAAGGATGCCACGAGAGTCGTTACTATGACCAGCCAAGGGCTCAACCATAGACAACTCAGGCACCTTTACCACCAAAGGGTGTGAAGCCAGCGCAGCTGGTGTCACCACACCAGAATCTTCCCCATCCACACTATGAGCAAGTGTGTCAACTGGTCCCTACGAATCAGGAACCAGTCTGCCCACACCACCACACACAACTATAGCTACAAGAGGGGCGGGGATAACTGGCGGTGCAACATTCCCACAGGGGAGCTTGTCCAGTAAACTAGGAGAAATTTCTGGGTATTAACCACCCCCCCCAACCAAGATTGCTATAGCAACTGAAGCAACTGAGGAGACAGGCGAAGAGCACATAAATGTAGGAGCTTCAGCTGCCAACATCATAAGATAACCGCGAATGATAGCACATTCATTCTCCAGAGCAGCTGACAAGGCAGATATCTCTTTCCCAGGTTGATGCAATGGCCAACCAAGGACGGAGATATGATGCCGAAGGCGAGAGGCTTCGGCCCCTAGGGTGTGGTTCTTCTTGACGGCACGAGCTAACATCACTGATGAATGTAATAAATGCGAAGTGGTGTAGAGGGCTACAGCTCGATTAGCCATTGCGACAGTGAGGTAGTGGCTCTAGTGAACAACCGATAAGACAAGTAGAAGCAAGAGAAGATTTCCCGTAAACATTGATTGAGGTATAACAACGAATTCCCTGAAAGGTATTGGAAGTTAAGAACTTAAAACCTATCCTGAGATAGAAATCAAGGGCTCGCATTAGATTGTGACTGCGCCCTCACTACTGACAATGGGTGACAGAAGGAGGAAAAGTACTTAGAACCAAGCTGGAAGAACCTATCCTCCTCAGCCACATCGGCCTCCTTATATAGTGTGCTTCCTGTATATAGTCATGTGATCCATGCTGGTCACATGTGCGAAACCAAATCATAACAAACTAGTCATGTGACCAAAGTGGTCTCACACTCGCAGCCTATGACCTGAAAACAAGGTCATGTGTGAAAACTGATAAACCAATCATAATACAATAAATAAGTTGTATGACTCAACTGTGTCATAGGCATGAAACCCATGACCTCATAGCAAGGTCATTTGGGAACATAAGTCATATGCTTAAGGCATACCCTCAAGGCTCAGTCGTAAGGCATACTTGCCAGGCACACATCTCATGTCTCATAATCGAGTTATATGCGAAACCTAATAAAATCATACATAATAAGTCATATGACTCAAATCAGTCATATACGTGAAACAATAACTTACTTATGACTCATAATGATGAGCCATGTTAAAGCCCTTTCCATGCGAAACCACACTCGTGACACATTACCAGATTTCGTTTTGGTAATCATGTGCGTGTGTGGTATTGGACTTTGCAAGAATGCAGGACTTGTAATACAAGATAGGCAGAATAGGCTGAATCACACAGAGGTCGGTGTAAAGGCAACCTACCTTAGCAAGTATGGTAATGGATAAGTACTCCTGTACTTCATGCCAGAACTCATAGATTATGCAGGAGTATGGAACAAAGTGACAAACCCGTTGGAGACCACCTTCTAAGACAGCTCGAATGACCACCATTCTATTCTTTTCAAGGTCAAATTCATTCCCTTATCCACATATCTCATATCTCCCCATTAGGAGCTTTCTCTATGACAACGGTAGGCGTTCTAACGCTGGAACATTGAGAACATCTTTTGCAACCACTCTATATGTACTTCCATCCATGAAGTACACAATCTAGCACCACCTTTCAATTCCCTTTGATCTCCATTTTCTGCTTTGAGCTGGATCTCACAAAGTGGGCATAAATAGTGAGGTCTTTGAAGTGTCCTATATTAGGATACATGTAAGCTGTGGTTTAAGTATCAAAGAAAATGAACTGTTCACTAACTTGCCTTTGTTATTTTGTAGTAACCTGTGGCTCATGCTGGGATTTGGGGAGCTAGAACTTCCACTTTCCTTATATAATTTTGTGGTGGTAGTACTCCCACCACAAATGACAATTTACTCTGGTTGGGTAGTGTCTGGTACAACAAGTACACACTTTATGCCTATCAGTCTGGTTGTACAGTTAGTAATTTGGAGGATGGTTGTGAGTTACTCTTTGGGTATGCGATAGTGCTATGGAGGTATTAGTAGACAAGGGTTTTACACTCAAGTCCAAATCAAGCAGGCATTCTTTAACTTCTTCAAATGTCAAGTCGTCCTTAGTTGACAGGTTGTCAACTATATTTATTTGATGTCGAAGTAGGAAACCTAGCAGGAAATCACACATTGCTTTGTCTTCCTCCTAGAAGCAAGGGAAAGTCTTGCCGTAAGAGTCCTGTAAAGCCTTATCCAACTGGTATAATCTGAGCCAGTCAGTTTCAAAGCATGATATGTATGTCGTGATAGGTAGTCCATGAGTGTAGGTTGTTCATGATTCTAGGTCGTGGACCAGCAGGCGAAGTTGGTAATTTGTAATATGAATATATATGCAGTATCACAGTAGTATTCAGTTTGTAAGTAATGCCACATTTCATCTAGATAGCCTATCTCAATGATCTTCTCCAAGATCTCTGAAGTGACTACATCAATATATAGTGTGATTCACGAGCCAGCTCGAGTCGAGTCCAGACCTCTACTCAAGCCAGCTCAGCTTGAATGACCCTAATACACGAGGGCTCGAGCCCTGGCAGCACATAGACTCGAGCTGCCAAGACTCTTGCATCTAGAGTAGTCATAGTACCTCTACACACTACCATTATCATTTAAAACAACCAATAATTGAATATCGCAACTTGAAAATAAATACAACTAGTCAAAAGACCTTCCCAATATCCAAGAATCCAATTCTTGGGCAGGCTCACTATACCCTTCTGTGTCTGCCTCATAGTTCCCATCTTCCCCATGGGTTTCTTCTACCTCTTCCCACGTTTTCACCTCAAGTCGCTGAAGCCAGGCCTTGGTTAACATGAGCAACCTAATAGTACTACCAACCATGCGATTGTGCTTCTTTGTAATGATATCACCCGCAACTGAGGAAGCCCGCTCAGAAGGCATACTAGGTATTCCAACCATGCCACATGCCTCAATAGTTAGTACTAGTAATTGGGTATGTGGGTATGATATATAGTATTTCAATCATACCTTGTACCTGGAACAGAAAGGTAATCACACACCATGAGGGCAAGTGAGGAAAACTGATGTGCATACAATTTCCACCACTGAAAAGGGTCTGCCCCGGGGTCTGCATAGTCCTCCTCAAGATAGAAGCTGACGAGTGAGCCCATTTGTGATTGGTGTATTGGACTCTCTTGTGGGCCAAAAACAAGCTTATCAAATCCAACCTCTTCATATATTACTGTGGAACTACTACTAGTTCCAGGTCATTCCAGTCGTACATGAAGCCATATTGCCAAACTTGAAGCTACACGATGTGCCTCCAACATATCAACCTCACTACTGGTATCACGCTGACTATCTTCTTTGCTTGCATAGCAGTCATTGTAGACTCTATGGAACTTTTTCTTCACATCGTCAATCGATTCAGACTCCCACTGGAGATTCCGAAATACCTTTAATCTCATCTGGGGGTCCAGCCTCATAGCTACAGCCTGGCCACTATGGTAATCAGTCTTTTGCCAGCAAAGGTTAAGCTTCATATAAGCTTTATCTGCAGCAGCCCAGAGTAAGCCTGACATTCTTGTGTCAAGTGCAGAGTCATCATGAGAAGAATTCTCTCGCTCCGCCTGAATTAGGCAGTAGAGCTTTTTTTGGGTGAACTGATAGCACGGTAATTGCATTGTGAGAGTAGAGTAGTTTGAGCCACTTGCAAACCTAGTTCCCAAGATGAAGACATGAAGGATTTCCTTCAATTTTACCAAGACTATCCAGTCGCTTCTGTTCAAGGTCAGTATTGCTTGCTGAAAAGTATGGAATGGGTCAAATGTCAATAGACATTCCAAAGCAGGTCGGAGCTCAAGAGCACGCTCTATCATCTTGTTAGTAGAGTTCTATTGGATACAAACATCGTGAATTGGAGAGAACCAATCTAGCTCTACTGCTTGTGCTTCTGTTTTTAAAGCATCCTACAATGTTGTCGAGGAATGAATTTTCAAAGTAATCCTGTGCAGCTGGCTTAGGGTTGCAGAGGGTCCAATTTCATGATTGCTATTTTCATCCCAGCCTTCAAAAACAACTTCTGCCTCTCAGGCCTCGGACTTCAAAGTCGAAAGAACCGTTTGTACAGCTAGATTAAGCACATGGGCTAGACAGCGAATTTGTCCATGACATTTCGACCAAGATGGGAGTTCAAATTGAAGCTCATTAAATATTGGGTTATTAACAGAAGCATTGTCTGTGGTAATACAATTGATGTGATCTTCAATGCCATACATTCATAGAATCTTCATTATTGCAACAGTCATATTCTCCACCATATGTGAGCTCCGTAAACGTTCAAATCCAAGAAGTGTGCTTACTACCTCAAAGTCTGTATTCATTCAGTGCGCAGTAATAGCGAGAAAGGAAATTTTATTCGAAGCTGTCCAGGCATTGAGAGTTAGGTTGATACGGGCTCCTTCCAAGACATGGAGTTGTAATCTCTGGCTGAGCTCATTAAAAAGTCGCCGATTGAGCAGCCTATGTATATTATGGTAAACCCTATAGCTGCGGACTATAAGTACTCTATTATTACAATAACGCCTCAGGTTCTGGAATAGGTCTCCCTTAACTGCCTGGAATGTAGTATTGGTTTCCACAACCATCATTGCAAGCAGCTTTCGGTATTCTTGTTCATCAAATATTTCCCCAGGTTGCCGTATTCCTGCAAGCTGACGGGCAAGAGAAAAGAGGCTAGGGCCTGTCAACTTATGCTTGCCGGTACTTGTAGCTTCTGCCATTAGTTTTATCTGTAACGATCCCTCCTTGAATAGTTAGTTCTTGGCGATGGGGAATGATACTTCTCTTCTTCTTCAGTTTCTTTCCTTAGTCTTTCGATAGTACCAGGCCTCTTCCTACGTTACTGATAGTACAAGACCTCTGTCTTCTATTGAGAGCTCCTATGGAAGGCTTTCTCTAACAGTTCTTCATGAAGAACCTTCCTTGGCGTAAAGATAACGTTTCAATAAAGATAAAGCTCATAAAGATGTTTTATATTCGTTAAAGTAATAGGTAGGAAAAGTACTTAGAAATCAATCTAATTTTATTTAAACTTGTACTGCCAACACTGGTATATGATGAGCCCCTGCCAGCACAGGGATACTACTAACTGGTATACCACTAATCCTAAGTTAACTAAGCACTTAGCCATGCATATGCCATCACTAAGTCATGCCCACAGGAGAACTAATTACAAGACCATCCAATAACCCAGTGCCCGCCCCAGTCCAAGTCAGTACCCCCTCTGGTATGAAGCCAACCAGCACTTAGCCTAGCCAAAGTCGAGCAAAGGACCGACCTGACCAGGTTCCCCATCCAACAATCATAAAACCACTACTACCCAGTATAAATACCGTCCCGCAAAACCTCCATCATAGTAGAAAACCAACAAAAACTAAACTAAATCTACAGGCGCATAATAGCAGTGAGGAGGCAACCCACATATCTACCTCTCGCACCCGCATGCCAGGCCATCAACCCTATGAATCCACTTTGCCAGTTGCCTCTGTAGAGCATACCGGTGAAAAGGACCTGTACCCGCTGCCTGTACTCCAAACGCAACAACATAAATAACAAAATACATAGAAATGGTAACAGACCTAACAGATTTGTAGGGCCTATCTCCCACCTTTAGTGCCTTGCTCCCTCTTGCTATACCCAGAACCAAACCAAAGAAACTGAACAAACCCTCCAAAGCCCAGCACGTAAGAACCAAATAGGTCCAACCAGATAGTGGCAACCCACTATCTGCACTGGTGGCCATCAGCCAACTGGTCTGTCATGGAGCTTTACAGCACTCAGCAGCTTCACTCAAGATGCCCAGGCCAGACTGGAAACACTTGATTAGACCTTGTCCAACCTGACGTAGGCCTGACCAGTGCTTGCAGATGAATGTACCCTCCCAATTAGCCCACTCTAAGCTCCACACAACAGCCACTACAGAGCCCATCCAGTCCCCTCAGTCTCTCAGACAGATCAACTGTCCGATAGCCACGGAACAGCTGATACTGAGCCCCTTTAGGCAGCCACTGGTCTTGGCCACCAAACAGAGGCCCATCCCTCCGTTTTATATAGCTAAGTAGGGCCCACCAGCCACAGCCATGAGCCACAAAGCACGCGGCACCATTACCCAAAAGTACTGGCATCAGCTACACCGTCCAGCCCAGCCGAACCAAAGTCTAACCATGTCGCGAAAGAGTTAGGCAGAGCCAGCCTACACCAGCACCAGAGGGCCGCAAGCCCAGAATAAACAATGCGCAATAGGCGACCCCAACCAATATGACAGAGAGGAAGAGGGCGAACGAACAGAAGCAGCCAAACACAAGGTAGGCCCCACTTGCAATGGGTGAAGCTGCCAACCACAATCTACAACCAAAGCACCCAAATGTACAGACAATGCAAGTGTCTGGCTGCCAATCCTCTCACACCATCCCAGTCAGCAATAATAAATCTACACAAGGGGGTAAGCCTTTCAGGATCAAAGCCATTCCCATGGAGGCGAGGAGGAGACACCTGACTGAATTACCATAAATACTGCAAGGACAAATGTTCCCAGGGAATGGCAATAAACAATATTATCGGATTCTGACTGTAGGAACGAAAATGTAATGAGGAGGGGCTGGGTGGGTACAACCCTGCCACCTGAGGAACGATGCAGCCAGTATGACGAGTTGAAACCTGTGAAGGCCATCAGTATAACCTAGGGCATTTTGTATCGTGAGAACTAAGGACTTCATTAAAACACAACAAGAAACATGAGCTGGCCCAGAGAATGACACAGGTGATCCCCCCAAACACAAGGTTCAATCCCCCCCAATCGAATGCGAAAGCTGCGAGTTGATGATAGACAGCATGCCATAGATATTTTACAGAATGAGACTCACCAGCAACTATGATGAAGTAATTGAAGAGACAGTATCATGAGAAACCATCAGGCAACGAAACGAGAAGCAAACAAGTAATCCACCATGCAAGGCATATCACACCTCAACATTAAGAACCCCAGGAACTACTCAGTGAACTCAGATATCTCCACCAGAATTCAAGGCATCAAGACCCACAATGGGTATGAAAGAAATGCTGGGGACGAAGTGACAGCAAGGACGAGGAAAAGTACTTAGAACAAAGCACGAAGAACCTATTCTCTGTGGCCGCATCGGCCTTCTTATATTGTATTCTTTCTGCCAGTAGTCAGGTGACCCAAAGTGGTCACCTTTGCAAAACCAAATCATAACAAACTAGTCATCTGACCAAAAAGGTCACATGCTCAAAAGCCATGACGTCATAGAGAGGTTATGTACAAAAACTCATAAACCAATCATAACACAATAAACAAAGCATATAACTCGACTGAGTCATATGCACGAAACCTATGACCTCATAACGAGGTCATGTGTGAAACATAAATCATATGTACAAGGCATATCCACAAGGCACACTCGCATGGCATACTTATCAGGCGCACATGCCATGACTCAAATTTGAGCCATGAGTGAAATCATCACAAATCCCACACATAAAAAAGTGATATGACTCGAATGAGTCATATGTGTAAAACAATAACATAGCTGTAACTCATAACTATGTGTCACGTGAAAATACTTGCCTCTCCAACCCACATTCGTAACATTATCACACTTTTGTACTCCTTCCCAAGGGACGGTAACTGAGAATGCAGTACACGGAAATGCTTCCTAAAGGCTGATGTAGTAGTATAATCTGCCGCATACAGACCTCATTTATATTTACACCGGTAACAGTAAACCATATGCTTCTCCTTTACATTCCCGATAGAGCTGAGGATCCATTATCTGATAATCAATCATTTCATGTAGAGGTAAACGGTAAATGATGAATCCGGTTGGCCACTCACTGTAGCTTCATCATATATGATACCTAAATAACCATGATTACAGGCCTTAGCTTTTGATCGCGTATAGTAGACTTGAACAACTGCAATCATGAAATTCTCGCTTATCCCACTGTCCACTAAGCTGTTCACGAAGGTCAGGTGTGGATCCCTCACTTGTACTCGCTATACTACCACTAGCTGACCCACTAGCAATAGAGGTTGATGTGCTAGTGGCTGACAACATGGTGCACTGATGCTCGCCTACTAGTCAGGTGCAGATAACAGAAGGGTAATAAATTGTATGGCAAATTTGTTTGCTGAAGCGGTAGTGGTAGGAGGATGGTGGATGGTAGGCGGCGCGGAGGTGGGGAGGTGGTAGGAGGCATGGAGGCGGGGAAGTAGTAGGATGCACGTCAATCTCGTGATAGAACACTAGGGCGTGGTGGTAGGAGGCTGGCTGGGGAGGTGGTATGAGACTTGGAGTTGGGGTGATAAGAGGTTGCGATGGTTTGAAAGATCAGCGCCAGCAGCCCCAAGAGACTCTAGTAGGCTCGTGGACCGCTGCTCGAGCCAGCTTGAGCCTACTCACCACCTAGGCTCGAGTCCACTCGGCTCGAGGCACCCCGGGCTCGAAGGACTCAAGTCCGACTCGGCTCGAGCCTGGCTCGAGTTGGCTCGGCTCATTCACAACACTATGAATATATATAGCCTAGGCTTGATGTCACAGTAAACTGAAGCAACTATTTCATCCTCGTCAGCATCCACCTCTGGTTACAGACCATCTACCACAATCTCATAGTATTTCATGCCTTTCCAACCAGTGCCATGATGGAGGCCCAAATGGTATAGTTGTCTTGTCCAGTTAGGAGCTTGACATTATCATGATTAATAGTAATCGGTTTGTCTTCCCGAATACAACAACGAAAGGTTGACCAAAACAGGTTAGACATTGCTCCCTTAGAGGCTGACGCTCGGTCTGGCACTGGTGGTAGATGAGGGTACCAGGTATCACTCATTGACTTTAATTGTGATTATAACTGATCACATTGGGCTTATAACCTGTGACCTATTGGATCATGGAGCGAGTCCTATTCAAAGTGAAAGCCAGTAAAAGTGGTTAAACCTGTTGCAAAGTCAAAGCATGAGTGAATGTAAACAACATTAATTGTCGCTCAAACTCATAGTTAACACCATGCGGATCCTTATCTACTTCTTCCTTATGACCCAGTGTAGCATTACGCCACGTATCCAGTTCCCAAAGTACACACCATACCCCTATCTATGTATCTCCATCATAACAGTACGAATAGAAAGAAGGTGACAATTCTTACAAAACGCTGACAGTATAAGTGACTCAGGGTATTGGACAGGTAAACATAAGCTGAAATCAGAAAGGAAGGTCAATGTAGAAAATCAACACTAGCTCCTCATCCATCCAACCTTTTATAAATTTCCCAAATCTCACCTCCTTATCGGTCATTCAAACATTTCCAAATTGACCATATCTGTGAACCTTCTCCTTCATGATTAGAAAAGCTGGAAAGACAAAACGATTATCTGATAACGCTTCTATTAAAGTAATTATCTCATGTTTACCATCCTGATTGATTTAGGGATTCTTTTTACAGAGTTGTGTGATAACCTGGGTCTTTGCCGAGTAGCCCAAAATGATATCTTTCTCACCAACATTACCAATGTTGTGCACTTTGATATTATTCACCATAAGTAGCTTTCCTACCTTTGTGAAGTGGTCTTTTATAGTAGCATAATTATTCACATAGACTGGCTGTTTATCCATTCTAACACCAAATTTAGCAGCTAAATCTTGGTGCCGATTGAGAACTTAAGCTATCCAACTTCAGCCTAAATCATCATGAACTGCATTCCTTCTTCCCTCTCGTTCATAATGCTCTCTCAGAGCTTTCCTTTCATCTACCGCTAAACTCTCTGCTCTCATCAATACTCGATCTAGGTGAGGTAGAAATCTATGCAACTCTAGCTTCAAAGTCCACTGCACAATTCTATTTTCTGAAGCTCGAGGCAAGATCTGATCCCCTTCAAGTACCTTATGCCGTGTTGGGCGACTAGTCATATGATGTCCGAGGGTTGACTGAGGGATATCGAATAAGGTAGCAGCCTCGCTTATTGATGTACATTTTCCTATTATTAAGGCTTCCATTGTCCCGCATATATGTTCCTTTCACTCCTGTGGGATGCAATGGGTACGTACCTTGATTCTCGGTATCGTGGATCTTACATTTGGCTATCCTGGAGTGCAAAGTAGGATACCCTTGTAGTTGTATTGGCGCCAAGATCTCATCTGATCTTGATTTCACGCTGTCTCGCTAATACCTGATGTCTCACTTCCACCTTTGGTACTTTACCCGCAGGTCTTGATCTGAGAGGTATACACACCACCGTAGTTTCTAGATAAAAATATTCTTTTGCTCCTTTTGACACTCCCACAGCTTCAAAAGTTCGAGAACTGAACTAGCAGATATCAAACTCTTTCGACAAGATCAACCTTAGACAAACTGCAGTGAACCCTTAGTACCAACTGGAAAGATAGAACCAGTGAAAAGAAATATAATAAAAACAAAAACTAGTGCTATGGCCTTATTACAAACCACCACTACGGGAAACCTATGTTGGACAAAAACTATCAGTACTAGGTAAACAGAAAACAGTAACAGAGGACAGCAAGGATAGGTCAACGGCACTACTAGGACTAGAAAAGTAAATCACCTGCTTAAGAGATACTTGTAAGCAAGAAAATATAAGAAAATACAGAACCACATCAGAATAAAAAATAAGCAAAAGAATCTTGGCGGAACAAAGTAATTGCAATCAGTTTCAAGAGTCAAGAACTTTGTAGAGATATCCGTGGTCCTGGCCAGTGTGCTAATAAGCTCAATGTGCATCAGACTTTAAGAGAGAATATACCATACACGGCGGTATTTGATATCAAGTGCTTAGCCTCTTCATGAAATCTTTTCCTTTAAACCGATAGATGGTACTTTAACTGGCAGTAGAAAGAAAAAGTGCTAGGGAATAGGATGAAAGTAAAATAAGTGTGATATAAAGCAGGCTAACGCAAAACGATTCATCACCTACTTCTAAGCCGGCAATATATTACACCTAGACCTACGAGAGAGCCACAATACTCGGCCTTTTTAGATCTGTACACAACAGCGGTATGTGCCAGAAGAAAGCGATATCCGTTGGTAGACTTCTCGCGTTATCAATCTGCCACCGCATCACCCTCTTTGAATCCATATCAGGCAGTAGATATCAGTTACTGGTTTTGAATAAAATATAGTCCTAGGTACAAGATTTGCTTTAGGTACTCGAGAATCCACCTATTCATGGCAAGAGGCTGTCTGGGTGGTAACTCAAGATAGTTGTTAAGAATAGAAATCCAAAATGCAAGATCTGGCATTGTTCCAGTCATTGAATACCTGATACCTCCGCCATAGATTCATATGAGGAGTGTTACAAAGGATAGATACCGCAGCTTTCCATAGCAGAAACACGGGACGTGTCCCTTGAATATACAGTCTTATGAGGGCACAGTTCGCGATCTACAGATGAGGCAAGATAAAGCATGTTAAGCTTTCCTACTCTAAGCGGCTTCTGCCAGCCAGTTAATCAACCTTATTACACTGAAATTGGCACACTAGTGCTATGTCCTTCCTTTTGTATTTTATCCGTAAGGTGGCCATTATGGTTTACAGTTCAGAAGACGAAGAACTTTATAAACGGATATATTCATAATAACAATTAAGAATAAGGCTATAAATAACATTGCACAATCTAAACATCCGAGGTCCTACGTTATCAGAACTATTGTGATCAAGATAAACAGATTCCCTTTCAAATGTAAATGGCTGTACCAGATCCATAGACATTGAGCCCCTCATCAAACATTGCCGGTTGGATCCAAAGCCGAGCACCGCTTCTTAATTACTGTTCTATCGACACCGGGCTTTCCCTGCACATTATTGGTTCGCATTTGATCTCCTGCTTGCTAAACGGTACCACCGATAACAAACTGCCATCGATTTAGACTTTAAGCGTCTAAGTAATTATACCATCCTCCGCTCCAGTTCAAGTCCTGTGTCCTCTCATCGTTTCGAATTCACTCCATCCGAGTAATGTGGTGATGGTTTTGACCGTAACGGACCTGGAATCCGACTTGTTAAATGGCGGGCGCGGGGCAGGCATCTAGACAGTGAGCTGTTATTTAACTGGAACAGCCGTGACTGCGGTTGTACGATATGTTGTTACAGGGATTTTGCCAGCTCGGAGGGCTTGTCCCGGACGAGTGGTAGGTTGTCTATTCCCACACTTTAGCTGGGACGAATCGGTCAAGATGGGCTATTCGAAGGCAACTACACCATCCAGCACACAAGTGCTTGCCTTTTTCCACTACCAAGTAGTTGCTACATATGTTTCGTCTAGAGAGTTACCGGCGAATATTACAGTTCTGGCATCCGGGTACGGTTCGGAATTCTTTTTTTATTCATTTTCACTTGGTCACTCTTTTGGCGGTTCCTAGCACGGTTCCAGTCCGGCATCGCTCATGGAGCAATGGAATGGATACACTATACTGGCAGGCAACCTGTGGATATAGTCCCGCAAAATCAAACGTTTTCTGAGCAAAGGGATCGAGACTCATAGGATTGAGACCAGAGCAGAATGTGCTTGCCATTGGAGTGTTTATCATAGGATGGAGAACCCATAGTTCTAACACGTTGGGTCTGTACATGTAATATCTCATCGCGCCTTGTCGGTAAGAGGAATAGTCAGCTACGGTAGGAACATGGAGTAAGTAATGTATGATCAACGAATCTTGATTTCCCCATTTCCTACTCCTTTATTTCTCCAAAGTACCTTACAAGACAACATACATGCCATGCTTTGCACGGGCAGTCCCAACACGGTTTAATTGAGCCCGGCTCCAGATGATGATTCGAATTCTTCCACAAGCAGCGCGGCTGTCTGCTCTCCCCGGAGAAATCGTCTACCCTACTGTGAAAACCAGCGGCCTATTGATTAGAGGTTGAGTACCGTGGTTTTCGCCGTGGCTCTACTCGACAGGAACCGACGTTGTACCCTCGTGACCATCGCCGGTGCTTACGGACGTGATACCTATCCGGACAGCGTATGTATTACGGGCCCACGTCTCATCTCCAAACTTCCTCCTCACTTGGCCAGTAGCTGGCATCCTGTCTCTCTGACTTCAGTCGCGGACGCGTGAATAAAGGCCCAGTAGGCTTTGGTCAACGCTGTACGTCCTTCACCTACGGAATCCTCATCACGGCCGTCCGTACTTGCCTTAAAGTGATCGATGAATGGGTTAAAGGCGAGATAGAGGTTTTCGTTGCCTTCTTTGTAATTGGATGCTTTAACACTCGCGTGTATATTCAAGACATTGATTGCTTCCTTGTCCTCTGCTTATATGAGCTTAAATTGTCGGGGAACGATTTAACATGAGACGATACTTACCAATCCTTTCCACCGTTTCAGGTGATACACCGTATAGTCTTTCAAAAGCATAAGCATCGCGCCTGCAACCGGGACCACTGTACAGCCGCGCATCAGCCTTAGCATCTCCTCCATGGGCGTATTCATTGCCTTCCGAAATCAACGTTTTGTCATGCGCGGTAGAGCACTTGAGCACATCTCTCTTGAATGTTTGAATGTGCTTATAAAGCGGTTGCGCAATCGTGATAGAGGCAATCCTCTCCTTATACTCGGCGAGCAGTCTATCTTTGTAATCGTTCTCGCGCTGCAGCATCTCACAGGTGGCTATAAGTTAAGCATAGCGCACATCGGCGATGTTGTCATCAAATTCATGATCGTCGTCCTGCTCCCTGAGAGGTGATCCACCGCCGGGCACCTTGGATGAGGTGACCTCGGCACGTCTTTCCTTCCCATCGGCCCTCGGTGCGGTTGATTGGAAAATCATACCGGATTGGGTACAACCTCGACGGTACAACAAACGAGGCCCCGGACCAAAGTTCGGGCCCCCTCCCGCACCCGTATACAGATTCCCCATATCGATTCCCCCACCAGGTCCCAGAGACCTATATTCAAGTGAGAAATCTCGGCAACCGGCTGGGCGAGGGAACATAATCATAATTTCTTTGTAGAGACGATGGATTTGGGCGGTGAATTGAAAAATCTTTCAAAGCGATGTGTGCAGGAGTCAGGGGCGATGGTGGAAACTGGTGTGCTGCAAATTTTTATAACGCTCCTCCACTGTGGGGTACTAGTACTAACGCGTCGGACAGCCGTCACAGCCCACATATGGTCGTAAGTAGCAAGATTTTCCATTCCTGGGTTAGTGTGACTGTGCCAAGAATAGAACCATGATTGAATTTTGGAATAGCGCCCGAGAACTATGCAAAGCAAAAGACACTGTTCCGCATGCTTGAAGAACAATACCAACGACACTCTGGGACTCGTTAGACCCTGTGCAATATTCAGAACAATTAATCTCACGAGAGATTAGGGGTGTTCCTTGCAGGTGAACGTTATTGGGCTGGAACGAGGGAGATCCAACAGTGATAGGACTACCGGGAGGACCGCATTGCGCTGTGATGAAAGCGAGTGTTATTTAACGCTGGATGCGGTAGATATGTATTCCCAGTAGGTAATTGGAAGGTATGTTGGTGGTTAGGCAGAAGGGTAATGGAAGACGAGTGGAAAACATCCACTCACTCCTCCACACAAGTTCTTTCCTATCCATGACAAGAAGAACGGCACCGTACGTTCGCTATCAGGATGGCGGCAAGGTGCTGTTATTCTCCATTCTTGTTGTATTACTTGCTTGATTGAAAGGCTTCCTGAGGAGCGACTGGTGACTATTTAAGCAGCAATGAAAGAGACTACCAGGGTACATGACATGTGCCACGTGTAATCTATAAATAACTGTCAACGTTAACGGTACTACATAATGGTACCGTAACTGAAAGCGAAAGGGAGCGATATTATTAAACTACCTCCACGAAGGAGTTTCCGACCAATCGCTATCGTATTTAATTCTGTAACATAATTATCCGTCGAGAACAGGCACTGATAATGATGAGAGAAAATCTGTCATGTTTCAATATGCCATAGATTGCATAGTCGGAAGTCAGATTTCCACTTATGTGATTTGGAGTTACCGCCACGGTGAGTGTCGACAATTATTATTGACAGTAGGGTGCAGTGATCCAAGCGGCCAGGCCGGACCATGGCCCTCGCAAAGGGTTGGTAATTCCACAATTCTCTCTTGATTTTGAGAAGCCTAGACCAATCTAGTTCAACCTTGGCGCACCAAACGTCAGAGCCGCCAGATGCGGACACAAATGTGCCACATGGCTCGGCACGAGTGTCTCGGCGCCAAGAGCTGGCACTCGTTTCGGAATAGTTGCCATTAATCGGTATGGTGTATAGTTGTCAAACGTCACACCCGCGCCTATCCGAAGTGGATCAAACCGGTTCGCTGGTAGTCCGTAGAGAACGCAAAGTAGCAATCATTTACGCTAACAAAATTATGCATTAAATCTATTATCCCTTCCTAAGGCTTGCACTGGTAAGAAATGGTTGTCAGATTTCGTACCGAAACGATTAATCAGTTCCTGCAGCACGTCTCGAACCTAATTATCACAGAATATCAGTGGAATTGATTCAGTATTTAAACAAGCTATATATAAAGAAACCAAGCGAGTATACTAAAGACACAATTGATCTCTTCGGTGGCCTACTACCTATTCAAATCGGACCGGAGGGAGACACTTTCAATACATGAATCAATGCCAACTCTTCCGGGAGTCGTCTTGAGTATAATCACACAATTTCCACATTTGCTCACTCCATCGCGTTTACCCCTCCTTCCCACCAGATGTTCCCGCTTTGGTATACCTTCTTACCCCTCACATCGCATGCTTCATCGAGAATCTGACTCCGGTGGACCCTCTGCATGTATTCTAGCACGTTCTACTTGATACTGGTATGTGACTTGTCTTTGATTGAGAACCGGTAATTAACAACGACGCCGACCTATCGTCCCATCATAGATTTTAGAACAACGAACATTATCCATGCGCTATAGTGCATATCGCATCAAACCGAGACCTGAAAACCAGCTAAACTCGATAGTAAACGAGTCAATGGCAACCAAAAATCCCAATACAAAAAAACCACCACGATATAGATATTTGTGATTAGAATAATCTAGTGGTTTTTGTATTATTATCAAGAGTTTTACTAAGTTTGATGCAAGTTCAAAGTGTGAGGTTTTTGGTGAGAATGAAACAAGGTATCAAATATACGTAGATCGTGATAACAAATACTGCGGTGAAAAAGGTGCATGATGATTATGAATTTTGAAATGTATGCAGTTGCTTCGCACTTGCAGTCATCTCGGCCGCCGACCGGGTCGGTTTTTATAGAATTCGTGTTTCACCGGAGGACCCGCTTTTAGGCACCTTCCACCCTACTCGCTCGACACCGATCGTTTTATCCGCACAGTCGCAGCCGATACCTGTGGTACGGGAACTTAGTACTACATTCCAATCATTGGAGCCGGGAATTTAAGTGCTCCTGAAGCGAATGGTATTGCCGATGCTATTGTATACGAAGGCCAATATGGAAGCCGGGAGTTCATATATTAGTGGGATCTCGTCACCCCCCCCCAAATCGTATATGATCCATTAATACTCAATTCTTTGCCTGGTCAATTATTTTCATTGGTAACATTACTACCTCGACCAGGGCTGGGCAAAACCAGAGAGGTTTTGATGTCCATGTCAAAGTTCTTCCGGGCGAGCACAAGCTTTGTGGCGCTGGTTGTGTTAGCATTTCGACGAATGTTTTTTTTCTATTCTTTTTTTTTTCTTTTTCTTGCAGGACCTCAGTATCTACACAGGCGATGTGTATTGTTATCATTCCTCATCTATGGACCCCAGTGAGGTGGTGAGGCATTTCTAAATCTCATCAATAGTTACGTTACAATTCTTCTGAAGTGTGTCGAAGAAGTATAGTTTATTTTGAATTTTTATTTGAGCGAACCATATCTCACGAAACTTTGTGCTAAATCTTGAGATCGGTCGGGAGGCGCCTAATCCTGGGACCTAGCGTTCTAGAATACCCGGGGTATGGTCCCTATTATATTTTTGCTGGAGGTGCTGGTATTGGTTGGGTTGGCGCTAATCTAGGTGGGGCAGTGAATAACTGTTATGGCAATTCCTATTATTCCACGTTTCACACAACCTCCGCCCGAAGCACAATCGTTGAGCCAGCTCGCAAAAAAAAAATTCTTCGTGCCAAAATATAAACAACCGCTTGAACCCTAGGCCTGCATGTGATCTGCGTTGAGCCTAGTTTTAGTTTTGGCAAAAGGTTTTCGCACAGTGTGGACTGGATATCCCTGAGTAGACCGATTCAGTCCTGCTACACCGCATGTCCGAAGGCCTGGCCGTTTGGGTTCGTTACCTCCAGGTGCGTGCCATTGGTGAAACCTGGGAGGTGCTGGACTGAGTCAAAGGTGGAAATGGACAACGGAACACAAGCACCTCAAGGCAAGGAGGGATTAGCCTTTTCTAAATGTACATATTCATAAACATTAGGACTAGTGATTTAGCTGGTCAATCGAAACAATTATCCTCACACCTACGATCACATATACGCCCGCGTTCAAGTCCGGGGATCAGGTGGTCACGAGAAGTATCATATGTCTTGGCGAGGATGTAACAAGAAATCCTTTCTTGGCTAGAGTTATTGGACAATGGGATTGTGTTGCATGCTTAATAAGAGGCGGGGTTGCAGGGTAAGGCCACTCATCAAAACAAGAAAACACAACGTCAGCTTCCATTACAATTCGAGAAATCGCTACTGCGTCACGTCATTCACCATGCCCTCCAACCGCGAAACCATAAAGGCTCTTGAGATAAGATCAGGTACCATAGGGCCAGACGACACAGGTAAGCAAGATGCCCCAGCCCAAAGCCCAGCGGCGCGGGGACAGCAGAAAACCCCGCTGCAACCACCTAAATGCGAGATTGACCAAGTATAGGAACGAATAAATACGCCTACAACCGAGGCAGCTGGCGGGAAAGTTATTAAGCAAGAAACAAAGCATTATTGGAGCCCAGTCCGGCGGGAAGCGAGCACTCTTGTGGCGGGCCCGATGCTTGGGAACCCCGGTGGGGGTCACATCTGCTCTCCCGATCTTGCGATAATTATAGAAGCGCTCCAGCTGCAGATAGATGCACAGGACGCGATGATGGCCTTCCTTCGGGAGCTGCAAGAAGTCTCCATTGAAGAGTGCCCGAGGCTGGTGACTGCTTTCTTGAACGCCAACTCCCTCCACTGCGATCGTTTTATCGCCACATTCGAAACCGATAAGTGTGGAACATGCACTTAGGAATATGTCCGGATTATGGGGGACGCGAATTTATGTCCTCGGGAAACGAACAGTATTACTGATACTATGCTATATGAAGGCTGATGTGGAAGCCGCGGTTTCGGATAGTAGTCGAAACTCAACAACCCCCCCCACATTGTACGATCCATTATTAACCGATGCTTTGCTTCGTAAACCATCTTAATAGGCAAAACAGCTAACTCGCCCAGGTCGTAAAAACACCAAGCAGGTTTTAATCGGCCGCTCAGGGTTACACGGTTAGCTAGAGGTTCGTTCTCCCTCCAATGACCAGAACCTCCGCAACTAACCTAACACCTAGATTATTCGAGTGGTACCGCGAACCTCTAATCGGGTCTATATGACGAAGGAAAAATCACAAGTTCTCTTAGGATACACAACTCGGCTATTAGAGTCCAGACACCTGCCAATCGTGAGTGGTCCGTTTGGTCGGCAGTCTGGGACATGGTGGTCTACGACCTGTGTCTGAATACCGTACATTCCAACGCGCGGAAATATAACTATTTATCAGTTTTGATATACTGTACAGTTATCCGACTCGTTTATACCGATTGGTAAGAGATCAGGTGCGCCACTTCGAAAACGTGGTCTGGGTGTGACGTTAACACAGTTTGCCAAATAGATTCGGAATGAGCTGTGGATAGTGAGACCAATATGCCCCTGGAAGCCCCTCGGGTGCACAATAAGCATTTACACGGGCCTGAACGATGATGACGTAGTTGTATGAATGGAAAGGCGAGGAGAATATTACTGGTGCGATTACCAAGGGGCTATGCCACGACCAACTTCAGCCTACAGAACCAGGACAGTGTTCTACTGCCGGATACCATCTTGTGTTCCTCGCATCGACCATAGAAACATTGAACCCAAGGGTCCAGTCGGTCTGTCCATCGGTGCGGACCCGACGGACGGCTGTGCATGAGTGGATTGCCGGGACGGACGGGCGGGGCCGGCTGCATTCTCCGGGGGCGGGTGGTGCAAGGTTTCTAAGGGTGACGGCAGATGATGGCCGGGGCTACTAGGTGCCTGCCAGGCCGAGCGGGTAATACACTTAGAGATCGACGGGCTAACCGGAGCCAGGACGATAATATACCGAACGACGATGGAACGATATGGCGATCACTAAATGCGATCTGGAAACTCTCCACAAACAAAAGCCGGGAAGTTCACCAAGATCGCGCCACAACTAGCTGCACTCAACGACTCTTTATTTCTCGCTCCACGACTAACTAAACTAAGGGACCGGAAAAGACATCATTAAAAATAAACAAAAAACGATCACCAATCATATCCTTCCTGCGATCGCCGCATGTCTGTATCTCGAAACCTCCCACAAGTATCAACATTTCCTCTGCACGCTCCATGCAATCAATCATCCTAACAAACGAGAGAACCAACAGTCGACTTAAAGACTTTTGAATTTGCCTTCCACGCTCACATTGGCCTGCATGCTCCCGTGCTAACAAAGGAAATGCAGGAACAAAGATTCCCGACGGCGTATAACTCCCATGCCGTGTATATCCATTTCAGTCGGAAGCGCTTTACCAGAGAACACAACAAGAACCTCCGCTCCAATAAATTTAATACGCCAACAAACAAGTGGCGGAAGGGGAGCGACCGGGCAGGAATAGGAAAGTGGACGATCGCCCTCGGGAACATACCGCGAATATATAGACAGGCAGACGGACGAGCGGCAAGAGAACCAATGACGGGTGGACGGACGGGTGACAAAAGAATCGATGACGGGTAGTGATTCCGACGGACGGCTAGAGAGGACGGCAGACGGATACGCCGGCAGAAAAGAGGACAAAGGCATAAGCCTGCCGAGAAGCACCCATGATTCCCACACAAACAGAGCTCTGTAAGTAATGGCCGAGCCCTTCAGATAAACTCACGACTTTCAGATAAACGCGTGAGGATGAAATTTGTCCCACAACAGCGGGTCTTGGCCATCGACCGTTTGGACGGCCCTCTTTATGAATGAAGGACGTTACGCGCTGCCTTCTTCACTCACCGTGCCCGGGACGCGCGGTGCTTCCGCTCGCCAGGGCCCTCCCGCGTGATCTGGACTGTTAGGAATACTGTATCAATGACAGTCTTTGTATACGGGGTATCAGACCACTCAAGCATCTAGCAGGTTGTACAGCGTCCAATGGCCTCCTAGCATGCTGAATGAAGGCCAGCTATGTCCATTCAGGACGACAAAACAGCACACTAGACGAATTCAGTGGCATAAATAAATTGGGGAAGCGACAAAGAGCATGAAAATCCCGGAGGGGAGTGGCCCTGTATATGAATTGGCCACATTACCTACCGGAGGCCACTTAACTCGGTTTGTCCCGAAATTCTGATTTTTGATTTCTTCTTTTTTTGTGTCCATTAAGATTCCTTTGCTAACTATGTCTTGCCCATCGTTCTCACTGGATTATTAGACAAGATACGATCTTCTGTCTTGAGTGAGAGTGCATCGAAGCTTTCAAATGTACCATTCTGGGCTCTTTGGGTCACTACGGATGTCTCATTTCATCCTTGTTTATCTATTCCACTCTGTCATGCAGCCTATTGCGCCGGACGAACATTGCCTGGATGTCAATGCTACCGGCCAATAGTCAATATTAGACGCCTGAAACAGTGGAAGAGATGGTGTTCGAAATGCTGCTCGGCACGCTCACAGCTCACCTGCAGGTCATGTTTAAACTTTATCGATGATATTCCATTTCGTTGTCATTTCCCATCAATCAACCCTGATTATTCGTACGTCTATCCGGATCCCTGTTCGTTCGCGCGATCGCTCGATGATCCGTCGGTGTATTTGTGTCATGGTCGCACGATCGCATCGCTGTCCGTCGGTTGGTACGTTTGTTCGTTTGATTGCCTGTTTGCATATTCTATGGGCAGTTATTAGCCAGCCCTCTGCCCTTCTATTCAGTCCTTAATCTGCTTACCCGACCAATATGATTCGCAGTGGCACCAACCATTTTGTTGTTCACCCAGTGGTACTCCGGATTGTCGTATCAGGCCTTTGACTAGCGCGGCACCATGGTGGCGGGAGTGCGGAGGGCAGTGGGAGAATGAAAGGGAGAAGGAGCACGAAAGATAGAGGCAATCAGGGCGTAAATTGAAACATCTTTGTTTGGTCAGTATTTTGGTTTGTAAGGACGGAGGTGATATCGGCGACGAGAGTGATGACGGAGGTGGATACACTACAGGGGTAGGAGAGTTCTTTGAGGTTTCTATATTGTTCGTTTGATCTTACTTTCGTTAATGATGGAAACAAGTGGAGGAGGGGGAAACTTGAGTTGATGAGCAGAGATCGCGATAGATATGTGTGGCGTTCCGCGAATTTTGGCAGAACGAATGGAGAAGGCTAGAGGATCGTTTATTTATACTATTTCTTAATTAGTTGAATCGATCATGCGAATTGATGAGAGGAAGGGTGTATATTTACTAGAGAGAGAAGTGGAGGAACATTTCTTAACCCTCTTTTGTTTGCTACCGGCTCGTGTGGGAGTTTCATTTCGGCGGATTGAACGCTTCATCCAACCTGTGGTTATAAGGGTATATTGTATAAAGGTTGTGTGATGATAAAGAGCGAGAGCGTGAACCTATAGGGAAACACGCATGACAATGAACTCGATTCTTTTATATATTTTCTTCGCGGCCTGCAATCGTAACCTTGAGCTGAAGTCATATCCATTAAGTACAAGGAACTGCTGGTACCTCCCATGTCATGTTTTTAATCCTGATCACGACGTTTCTACAATATCTTACGGATCGTTTCGCTCCGTCCTCCACCGTTTTGTACCCCCGATTTTCCTTCAACCATTATTTTCACCGCTCTACTTCCCCACTTTGCCAAATCCCTTTCCCTTTCACCACTCCGGTATGATACCCCGCCTTTCTCCGATCACTGCGACGGGATCTATTCCCCATAGCCCTCAACCTCCATTTCCATACACCAACCAGGTCATCACCGATCCAAAAATGTAAGAGAGATATCTGTAAATTAACATCTGTAAACGCATCCTCGAATAACAACTGTATCCTAGGGGGATTGAAGGGTATAGAAACTTGAATAACCGAGTTCAATTCATTTTAGATCAAGCGTGTCCAATTTAGCATCTCGGTGCGGGGTGAATTGTCCCGGAGAAACGAAAATAATCATTATTGCAGTGTGCTTTGGCTTCTGTCTCGACCCTACTGTTGGAAATCTTGGATGCTGCTCGGCATGCTCAAGGCTTTGTGTTCTCGTCCTCCATCATATCCGTCCGCGGCATATCCATCTGTCGGCACCACTACCCGCCGGTCCACCCGTCATCGGTTATTTTATCCCCCATTCCTTTGCCAGTCAGCATATTCGCTGTACACTCGTAGGGCCCGCCATTTGTCCGTTCCCGCCGGTTCGCTCTCCGCTCGTCACTTTCTGTTGGTAAATCTGCTTTCTTGGGACGCATGGTCTCATTGTGTGCTTTGGAGAAGCGCTTCCGGCAGGGAAGGATAAGAACGTCAAGCGAGTTCTAGACTGCCGGGAGTCTTTGTTCCTGTAGTACCTTTGTTAGCAGGGCAGTGTGGCAGATAGTGGGAGTGCGGAAGGCAAATTCGAGCGTGGAAGGCAATTAGAGCATAGGAGGAAAATTGGACAGTCTTTGGGGAAACTATTGTTTGTTCTCACTTTTGTTAGTATGATTCATGGCATAGGAGCATACTGAGGAAATTTAGATGACTGTGGGAGGTGTTGGAGATCCTTGTATGCGGTGATCGCAGGAAGGATTAGCTTGGTGCTCGTTGTTTACTAATACTCCCGTCGTTTCCTGTTGCTTTAGATAGAGTCGAAGAGTCGTGGATCAGCAGAGTTGTGGAGCGAGAGAGAAAGAGTTGTTGAATAAGAGAGCCTTGGAGCGATCTTGGTGAACTTGTCCACCTTTGGTTGTCCACCTTTGGTTGTGCAGAGTTTTCACAGCGCATTTGGTGATCACTGTTTCCCTCCGCCGTCGCTCTTGCGGTATAGTTCTGGTTCCGGTTATCCAACTGATTTCTAAAACCTACAGGAGAACGATTAAGTTAGTTGCACCGTTCCAAGTGACACCGGATGATACCTGCTTAATCTAAAATGCAAAAGCTGTCTCACCTCACTCAGCGGGAGGTTATTGGTTTGAATTACGTCTTACATTCTTAAAAGCCGAAATCTAGAGGTTATCGAACGGTCTTACTTGGGCTTAATTCATTGCTGACTCAACCGCGATTCGAAGTATACAATCATAGAGGCGGTTACTGTATGACGGTTCTTGTGTTCTATAAGGCCATATATTTAGGACATGGTTGTTGTCTCTTTTTTTCTCTGATGGCAAATGTCAATTATCGTGCATGCGTCTTATGTAAAAATAATGTTCGCCAATGACAATTCTAGCACCATCACATATTGTGTATGTGTGATCCCAATACAACAAACAAACCGAACTAGCCCCAATATTGATTTGCAATGAGGAAAATAGGTTTGATTTAAGAATGAGTAGAGACTTGTTCTATGAACATGAAAAAACTGGTTTGATGTCCTAGCTACGAGCCAGGACGGAGGCTATACATAAGAAAATACACCATTGCCAAGCCCACACAGGTGACTGCTAACTCGGTCAACCTTATGACATATCTTGCGATATCTCTCACAACTATGAGGACACTTCACCCGTACTGTCTGTTCGATTTGGGAAGCGCGGCAGGAGTTGTAAGACTCCGAAACAGAATAATCGCTTGAGGAATACCGTTGACTATGATAGATCTGTTGTGATAGGAAAATGAAAGGTTCGTTCATTATTCTCTCCTTCACTATGGGCGATATCCCGGCTCTTAAATACATAGAAGATAACAGAGTGTCACGAACGAAAGAGGTAGCAACAGGAACACAACTATGACACGTATTACCAGTAAACGAAAGCTGTACTTCGGGAATAAGCGACAAGAGAAACTGGAGTGATGCAATTGTGACAGTAAGAGAAGAGATTGCAATAACCACTAGTGAGCGTAATATAGAAAGGTACCACGTCACCCTCAATCTCCAACACTGTCAGGGCAGAGTTTCATCTAGCGGTTTCAACAAACTCCCCAATTGAGGTTCAGATAGACATGAACATACCAAAATGCAAGAAATATAATGGAAACAACTAGGTAATGAAGTGAGAACAAACGTAAGAAAGGCGATCACCGTGAAGAGCTTTCGTGAACAGGTCGGCCGGAATTTCATTCCCCTAACAAACTCCCACTCAAAGTGTCCCTGTTTGTACTTTTGCCTGATGTAGTGGTAGTGCCCATCAATGTGCTTTGAATGTCCAGGTAGTGAGGCATTCGTGTGAGAAAGTGGCAACTCATGTTGTCCCGATAGAGGACCGGTTTAAGGCTTGCATTAGTCAGATACATTTCAACAAGCAGACTTTGTCCTCACGCGAGCGACTGTGCAACAGAGGTGAGAGCAATGCACTCAGCTTCTGTTGTTGAGACTGCAACCACTCCCTATTTAGTACAGTTCCAAGCAATCAGACATTCAGCAAAGCACCTACCAGATCCTGAAAAGCTTCGGCGGTCACTGACAGAGCTGGGATATCACGAATCGCTATATATACAAGGTATACTGTGGGACATCCACCTTGGACGGGAGTAGGTGAGTTTGTAATGTGGTGTATGGACTAGATAACGTAGGATCGTCTCGACCATGAACATATATTACTTAGAGTGATAGGAGAGAAACTGGAATGGGCAGCAGACACTAATGAGAATGTCACCCGTAGTAGTAATAGGAGTGTAAACAGGCCACCAATTGCTGATTGGTAATCTTTGTGGTCGGTAGGACATACATATTGGTCGCACTTCAGTGGATGCTCCGATGGCAATCGCTGAGTGACAAGTGACTGGGCTCCTGAGGCGAGATATTTCTTGATAGTTCAGCGAAGTTAAGTTGTTTGAGAACATCATACCAATGTAGTGGTCCACGTAAGCTTAATTGACAGAATATGTCAGGGCTCTCCCAGGTTATCAGTGTAAAGTGAGTACCCAACCCGCTAGTAAATCCATCGTCTTCTTTAGCAATAAAGAATCAGTCATACACATAAACTGCAAAAAGCTCGCTACCTGGATGATTGATATAGAGTACAGCATTGGCTATTGAGGGCTGGAATGCGTGCTTCATTAATAGTGTAGCCAGTGTCGTACACCAGCCGCATACTGCCTATTTCAGGCCGTATATAATTTTCTTAAGGCGATGAACCTTCGCACTTGGTACAGTAACCATCATGGGTGGTTTGATGGAAAGCTTGTTAACTAGTAGAAGATTCTGAGGAGTAGATTCAAAGTTGTATGGAACATTGTGGAGATTATACAGAAATTGCATGCGCAAGAAGAATTTGTAGAGCAGGGGTTCGTGCCACAGCAGAGAAGGTCTCATCGTAATCGATTCCAGGTATCTGTAGAAGTCCACTTGCAATACGTCTTGCCTTAAACCTTGCTATATTTCCATGCTCATCACACTTCTTGCTTAGAACCCAGTTTGTATGAAGAAACCACCCATCTTTAGGTGGTCCGGTCGACTCCCATATTCTGTACTTCTCTAGAGACTCAATTTCCTTTTCCATAGCAGTTTTCCACTCTCCTACCTCAGAACCACAGAGTGTGGTAGAGACTGAGGGCTCATCCTCAATGGCGCACCCAAGGAGTGCTACTTCACCCCATTCCACAAGTGTTGAAGAGAGTCTAATATCTCAACCACTGTGAGTGCGGAACTCAGCCTGAGGCGGTGGCTTACAAACTATCTTATCTTTAGAAGTTTCATACATAGCATCAGGAATCAAAGTTTCTTGTACAAATGCGGCAGATTGAGTAGCCTGCAGGAGAGTTGGTGATTCAGCAGGTGATGATGGATGAGTTCCCAGTATGGAGGAGGGAACAATAAATGGAGAAGTTACAAACTGTAGTGAAGATGGTTCAGGTGGAGGAGAGTCAAACAGAGTTGAGTAGTGATCGTGGATCTCTGCCATGGATGCAAGTACTCAGAGAATAGAAGATAAAGCAGAATCAAAGGCTATCGCGTCTTGTACGGGTAGCCGAATAGACTGCGGTTCCATTGTAGAAGTGTTAATAGTTATTACTTCAGGAAGTGGCATTACCACTCTCGCCTTGAAGTCAGGCGATATAACTACTCAGTTTATAGAAGAAACACACAAGTGATGGTGATTTCACTGCTATCTATACCCTACCAGAAATCCTTTTACAAAGCGGGCCAGCGGTTTTCCTCTCCTTCATCTCTCTTCTATGACAATGACATGTGATGGCGATCCAAACAGCTGCAGGAACCCAAGATCTGGCTTTTCTCCTGTAAGAACCTGATCGGAGGATTTGCTATTTAGGGCTGTATACGATATTCGATTCCTGTTGTTAATAGCGTGGGTAAGGGCTTCCCACATATACCTAATGATAAACCAGAGTCAAAAAGCTGAGTGTGTGATGATGCAGTGACTGTGCTGTTAAGTCGCTATGCTATTCCATTCATTTCATGGATGTAACCAATATTTAACTTCTGTCTTACACTGAGCTTTGCTAATCGATCTTCAAACTACATAGAGGTTAACTGTTCCACATTGTCAGTTTGTAGAACCTTAACCATTGTATGGTACTGACATGCAGCCAGTGTTGACATATGGAGCAGGGCTTTTGGAGCCTCATCAGGGGCTTGGAGGAGGCAAACCTCATCTTGGTGTGAGTACCTGTCGATTGCTGATATGTAGTATGTGCTCCTACTTGCCCTTGGTATGTGGAATGGGCCACAAATATTACTATAGACAGTGTGATATGGTGTAGGCCTAACTGTCCTTTGAGCTTTAGGTATTGTTTGAGTGTACCTATCTTTGATTCAGCAGTCGCAGTCAAATGTCCCATTCACTGCTAGTACTGCAGGAAGCCCATTGGTATGTGTGTGTAAGGTCGTGAATCCTGATAGAAGCAAATGAGTTAACTTTTGATGCAGTTGCAAAATGCTTGCGGTGGCGATTGCTGCAGAAATACATATGATTTCCAAACCTGAATATGGAATCCTCTCTAGTACTGTATTCATATTAACAGTAATGGTGGTTCTCAGTGCATCTACAGTTTTACAAGCTCCTGCTTTAGCAATTTAATGTGATGAGAGAAGAGAAAACTGGAAAGTTAGAACTAGGTGGATGTTATGCAGGCTAATGTGGTGTGTACTGCCATAGAATAAAAGGGCTGTAAAACCTGCAGAGACCATTGCAGTAGCCTGCAGTTGCTTACCATTCCCTATAGTAACCATTATGTATGTTGACCTGGAACAGGTTATCCAGCTGGAGTCTGGATTCATGTGGCTACTTGCACTACTATCAAGGATCCTGGTATCTAGTGGGAATTCTCTTTCAGTCATTGGAAATCCATAACCTGTATTCTTGTCAACCAAAGCTGCTGCAGCGCAAGCTCCTCCAATCGTCTATCCTTTCTCAGTACGGTTGTTTGCGACGAGATGACCGACAACTTCAATCCCTTCCGATGTGCAATATGTACAGATCGTTTCTTCTTTTCTTCTTCCCCGATCATTTCGGTTCCTATTTGCTACTGCAACCGCGATATTTGTATTTGTCGGTATTCCACTGGATCCATGTCTAGTAATATGATACATACTTCATTCTATGTCTCTGACTGTTTTGTAGTAAGATTATCTACCACCTCGTCGAGAGTGCTAAGAGGTGAGGTAAGGAAGAAAGCTCCTTTTAAAACCTCACTGTGGGATAACGGGAGAAGAAATTCTTCAAGAACATCCTTGGATGTAGAATCGGCGTCTCTGAACCCGGAAGTGGCCCAAGATATTGGAGCTAGCAATCACTGCCAGAGCTTATCATATTTGTCAATATGGGCAGCAATTTCGCATTTATAGCTGCAGCTCAGGGTTACAATACTCGTAGGGCGACCGTGGAGACTGGTCGTTGTATTCCTGTCGAACCTTTCCTCCGGCTTTGCCCAAACAGTAGGTGTATCGGACGCAGTGGAGATCAGTAGGATTAGGCCATAGTGGATGTTCAGATGTATGAAACTATTCGCGCTCTCGGATTGGTCGACCCAGCAGAGTTCAGCAGTGGTATCAGTACTATTGTGCTTGGAGATTTATCTATCACGACATCTAAGACACCAGTGATATCTAGGAACGTAATTGCGATTGCCCTCCATTTGTGATAGTGCATTACCCCATGCCATCTTTCGCTTTGCAAGATGTTCAAGGACTTGCGCACTTCCAGCAACTTGGCAGGAAGGGGACTTTAGATGTGGGCAGCAGAGATGCGTGTCTTCTGTGATGCGGGCTCCCTCAGGGAAGATATATTTTACGGTTCTGACCCTACCAAGATATATTCTTCTACGAATGGGAACAAATATAATAAATATTACACACCTAACAGTAGAGTTTGAAGAAATAAAACTGTGAAACTTAAAATTGTTAAGCCACATGTTGTCATTGAGTACCAGTTGCTGCATATCACTACTCTGAGTTCTCTAGAACCCAACTTACTTGTGCTGACTAGTCAACCTCTATGGGTTAGCCTAAACATTCTCTGTGGTGTACAAGACTGCTCTGTTGTTTGCTAACATCTACCGGAATGAAGTGATTTAGCCACAGTATGTACAATGCAACTGTATGAGTAAAAGCTCCTCTAATGGAGGACATGTCCGCTGTGAGCTGAGATGCCTGAACAGATGAAATACTAACTATGAAGCTCTCTACTCTGATGAACTTAGTATTCTACGAACACCCACAGCCCTTGAACATATATGTATTTCAACCGTATTTATGTCATTCTGCATGATGGCCGGCTAGCTCCCCAGATTGAACTCCTCGGAGGTTGACTACTAATTGGCGCTACCAACAGTTAACCCTTCTAGAAGAAGGTCCCATGGTGACCTTATACTATTGCTACCAAGTCCTTAACAATTCTCTAATACTATTAAACCTTTAAGACAACCGATTTTGATTACATCGCCTACCAGTCTCAACTATCTTCCCATAATAATTCTAACTTCAAAGTGCTATTACTTCATCAGTTCTGGTCTATCTTGCATGAATCTACCTCAGATCCATTCTAGAGGCTCACCCCAATGGCCTCAGGTATCCTGCGAATAGCATCCCGACAGAGGAACAGCATGAGTCTATATGGTATTGTAAGAGTATCTCCTCTTGTGGACTTTTACTAGGCTCAAAGCAACTCTCCAGTCCATATCCCACGATGTCAGAGACTTCTAACAGGGCCGGGCGAAGGTCATTCTGAGCACACCTCCATGTTACCGCTTGTCCTGAGCTCAGTTAGTTGTGCTAGATTAAATCATATAATCTGACAGTTGAAAAGCCTATGGAGTCTCACCTGACAAATAATATAGTAACTTCATACTGAGGCATATGTAACAAGTTAGATTTAAGGTTGTGTGACTTGGCTCCATAACAGGATAGCCCATGACCCAATATATAGTCACTGTGGCCTGAAGGTAGTATAATACAGCACTGAGCTACCTTACAAAGTAGGATAACTCTTAAGTGTAACTCCAAATTTGCCTACTTGTGTTACCCTACCTGTATGGTAACTGCCACTCCTTACTAATCTGATCTCATCCAAGTTTCCGATATGATAGCAATAATGGTAGATGTATAGGAATTAATTTCTGAGCATATGAGTGATTAATGATTGGTGATAATTGAATGTGTTGTCTTGCTCTTCCCATTATACTACTCCTGTGGTCATAGTTACAACATTACACCTTATTTTTAGAATTATACATTGTTGTTAACTATCATACACTTATTCCTCCTTTTTACATGTCTTTGGGTAACATTGGAGTGGATAGTTGTAATTGAATCTGAGCTTGGATACGTGTAGTGTTTTTTTGTCTTTGTGCCACGTATCCTAGAAATGACTACTTTTCCTTTCCTGTATTCAATGAGCTGAGTCTCCACATTGTCGATGTTGAGAATTGAACTAGGGAACTATCATCTTCATGGATTGCTTTATCTATCTTAAGAGATCGCACATTATCAGACCACCTTGTCATAAACCTTATTTCTTTCTTAGAATCTCACAACTCCAGCTGCACTTCCACATCGAACATGTTATAAGCCCGGAGCTTCCAGCTCTCCTGGAATAAAACAGCAGATATGAGCAATAGTCCCTATTCTTAAGTACCTTCCTTATCCATTGGGACTCGTGCAGCCCAGCTCACAATGTATACCCTTGGATCCTAGATTTTCTGATCTCGAATCCTGGAGGACAACCCTGTTACCATCAAACTTAACAACATTAAGCAATTGACTGGCCAAGACAACTACCTCATATGGGAATCAACAATGAAGCTGGTTTGCAAAGGCATGAAAAGATAGTGGATTGTTTTTAAGAATCAAATGCCTTCCGACAATGCTGGCGAAGCTGATGTTGCAGCACATATACACCTTTGCCATCAGCCATCAACACTCTACATACAAGGTGTCTCTACCGAGATACTAGAGCAGCTTGTCGATTACGATTAGCAACATGAGATCTGGAAATATCTTCGGACCAAGTATTACTGCGATATATCTTTCGCACTCATATCTCAGACAACTAATCTCACTTCACTTGCTACTATGTATAATCTAAAATGAATAGGCTATGATGGGTAGAGGGGAGAATGTCTTGCGGTCCTTATTCTTTTCTGTGCTGCCAGCAGCATACTATATATACATGATTTCTAACTATGGAACAAAGTCTTCTTCCTCTTCATGAGACTCTTTTTCTTCCCTTTTCTCATGCTCTTTTTCCTTCCACACCACACTCCCGAACATCCTTCAAGACATATCATCCCTCAATCCGTTTCGCAAGTCTCATCCTCTTACATGCTTCTCATTCATTCGCCTGCAATCCTTAACCTGAGCTGAACCATCGTTTGTTTCCCAATCGTTGTAGTGTGACATTCTCCGTGTGCCACCTCTTAGTTCCAAACATTGAACACCCCCTAGTGTGATTTCTCAAACCTGCAAACATCTCCGCTGCAACTAGCTTCTAGTACAAACAATCATTGCTTCAACTATCATCTTCCGTAACACTTTCCCAAACATAACTTTTCTTAGCAAAACATCCATTGTCGTAGGCGATCCGTGGTTGGGGTCGTGGTAACGTCAAGGAACCTTCGCGAATATTCTAACACGCCCCCTCGCGAAGCGTTCCATATTTTTTTCCAGTCCTGTCGATTATTCCCATTGCCGTGGTATGTTTCTCGTGTGCGGGACGTGGGAGAGCTTTGGTCATAATGTCGGCAATCATATCGGGGCTTGGGCAGTAGTCAAGGTTGACTTTCTCGGCTTGGACGAGTTCTCGAACAAAGTGGTACTGTATGTCAATGCGCTTCGTCCGGGCATGATATTCTGGGTTACGAGCTAATGCCAAAGCTTCCTGGTTGTCTCCGTAAAGTGTCACCATCTGGGTTATATGGTTAAGCGCGCCCACTTCTTCCAACAGTACTTGAAGCCATATGATTTCCTTGCTGGCCTGTGTCATGGCCATGTACTCGGCCTCGGTGGTAGAAAGGGCGATTGAACTCTGTTTCTTGCTAGCCCAAGAAACCGCGCCCCCATTCAAGAGAAAAACAAAACCCCCAACTGACTTCCTATCATGACCAGATCCCCAGTCAGCATCCGAATATCCTCCGCTCTGATTACTGGATGCGTATTGCAACCTCAGGGTACGAGTTCCAACCAGATAACGAAAAGTCCTTTTCACCGCTACCCAGTGTTCGACTAATGGAGCATGGTTGAACTGGCTAACTAATCTGACAGCATAAGCTAGATCTGGACGAGTACCCAGCATTGCGTACATTAGAGATCCAACGGCAGACTGGTACAGGTCCAAGCTAACAGTTGTCCCTTCGGTTTCTTTGTTGTGTGGCAGATGTCTCGTATGCGGATCAAGTGGTGTAAGACATGGACGGGAATCTTGCATACCATGACGGGTAAGTATTTTGTCGATATACTTTCTCTGATGAAGGGTAGGTAGCCTTTGGCTTCGCTCTCTGCCAATCCATAGTCCTAGAAAGTTTGTAAGTTCTCCAAGATCCGTTATTTCAAAGGCTTCCGTAAGTGCACCCTTTATCCAACCAATGTCTCCTACCTCTGCCGCTGCTAGAACAAGATCGTCGACATACACTAATACCAGCACCCTTCTGCCATAGTTGATATAGAGGCTGTAGTCCTGCGTACTCCGAATAAAATCGTGGGAAAGGAAAAAGGAATGTATCTTTTGGTACCAGGCACGAGGGGATTGCCGTAGACCGTAAATTGCCTTGACTAGACGACAGGTCATTCCATTCTGTGTTGCCTCAGAATTACCTTCCGGAAATTGCATGTAGATTTCCTCTTCGAGTACCCCATTGAGAAAGGCCGTTTTGACATCCATACTATTTAGCTCCCAATCATTTTCGGCTACCAATGCGAGGAGAACTCTGAGGGTCGTAAACTTTGCCACCGGGGCAAATTTTTCCTTGAAGTCTATACCTAGTTCCTGTGAGTACCCCTTCGCCACAAGGCATACCTTATATCTTCCATCCTCTTTTCTTCTAAACAGCCATCGACATCCTACAATGTTTCTATCAGGTGGTGCCTTTTCCACTACCCACGTTCCATTTTTCTGTAGTGACTCCAACTCACTTTGCTAGGCAGCGTTCCACTCCTTTCCGTCTTCTCCACCGAATGCTTCTTCTAAGCTTTGTGGTCCTTCAGTTCACGCTATAAGGGCCTGCCCACAATTTGGGCGAAACATCTCTCTGGTAGGACGCTTTCGTAGTACTCTTCGTGACTCATTTGTAGTCCTTTGGGTGTTCTCTTCCACTTGCCTAGTCTGCTCTTGTGGTTGCAATGGTCGTACAATGATTGTATCCTTATCGTAGGAAGGAGTCGCCGCATCTTCTTCGTCGGGATCAATAGAAGGGAGCAGGGTTCCTTCTCCTTCTTCATCCTCTTTCTCGCTCGGTGTCTCTTTCTGATTTCGGTCTTTACGCTCGCTTTCTGTTTGTGTTGTAGTACTTGGTCCTGAGTCGGCTGTTACTCCCTGTGTCGTTTCGTCAAACAGAACATCTCGTGATAGTATAACTTGCTTGCTGGCTGTATCATACAGACGATATACTCTGCTTCCACTCTCTTCCTTGTAGCCTATCATCCGACATCTCCGTGCTTTCAGTTCAAGTTTCGTTCTCATCTGGGAGGGAATATGCCGATAGGCCACGCAGCCAAAAACCTGTAAGTGTGCGATTGACGGTGGTTTTCCAAACCACTTCTCGAAGGGAGATTTGTTTTCGTAGGAGGTAGAGGGTAGCCGATTAATGATGTGCACTGCGGTAAGAGTCGCAAATCCCCAAAATTCTTTTCCCATTCTCGAGTCAAAGAGCATGCATCTAACCATATCCATGATAGTGCGATTTGCTCTTTCCACGATACCATTGTGTTCCGGTGTGTATGATGTCGTCATACATTACGTAATGCCTTGCTCTGCGAGGTAATTTCGAAGGTTGTTTCCCATATACTCTCCTCCTCCATCGCACCTCATTGATTTGATTCTCTTTCCGCTCTCCCTTTCTACCTTGGCCTTGTACTGCTTAAACCTTTCAAACACTTCTGACTGCTGCGTAAGAAGTGATACAGCAATACGCCAAGATCCTTCATCGATAAATGTGGCAAAGTACTGCTCTCCCATAAAGCCAGTACTTGCCATCGGTCCACACACATCTGAGTGGATTGTGTGTAACAACCCCTCACTCTTGACACGTTCTCCGGTGAGACTTTCCCTTGCTTGTTTTTTTTCCGCACAAATCCCACATACTCTCGCTTGTTGCTTCTTGTTGTCTGATAAGTTGAATCCTATTACTGACTTTGCGATCCGTTGACCAGCATGTTCATTTAGAGATCGGTAAGCAATTCTTCTATGCCAAATTTCCTTTGTTGTAGCGTTCTTCTGATCCGAGAGTCCTGCGAATGCTATTTCTTGTAGCCCAGCTACAAAATAGATATTCCCTTGTCGCCTGCTGATTACACTTTCGGTATTTCATTTATTGACACTGCATCCGGTCCTTGTAAACTCGACGTGGAATCCTTGGTCGACAATACTGATGACGCTCAGTAGGTTGCTACCAATATCAGGTACGTATAACACTCCCGAGTGTGAGATCATTCCGGATGTTGTTGGAGAGTTATGTTCCCCTGACCTATTGCGTTGATGTCCTTCCCATTTCCAATCATGATCGATGTTGGTAATATGCTAATATAGTCTTCTAGCAACTCATGTCGGGCGGTAAGGTGCCTCGATGCACCTGAGTCGATTATCCAATCCGACTCTCCAATCGCTGGCTTTGAATAGCCCATAAACGCCAAATGTGCTCCACCCGAACCCCGCTGTAAGTCTCCCTTCCTCTTATAGCACTCACTCTTCCAATGACCCTCTTTGTTGCAGTAATGGCAGCGTCCACTCACCATGCCTTGCTCTGGACTTCCGTGCCCCCTGCCTATTCCTGAAGGACCACCCCGCATTCTTCTACCAAAACCTCTACCACCCCACCGAGCATTTCCCCTGCCCCTTAAACCCCCAGGATGCATGCCAGATCCCGCTGTGAATGCAGATAGTGGTTGACTGGTATGATCTGCGGTAGTACTACGTGCTGCTTGTCTGCGAGTTGATTCTTGCAGTAGCCGTCCTGTAAGAAAGTCGAAGGTGATGTTTTCCGCTCTCGCTTGGACAGCCATGATTAACGGTTCATATGACTCTGGGAGGGATAGACTTAACATTGACACCAAGTCACTATCGCGAATGCCAACGCCGTCTGGTGATAGATTGGCAACCTGAGTCGCAAGTTCCTTAAAGCTATTGACGTGAGCAGACATGTCCTGGCCTTCCTTCAAGTGTAGGCTCCAGAGCTTCTGCATCAGCACCATCCGTCCGTTCGATCCTATACCTTGGTGAACCCTGGCTAGCGATTCCCAGGCCTCCTTCGCACTTGTTGCTGCCTGTATATGCGGTATCTGCGAGTACTTGATGTTGTGGGAGATGATTGTAAAGGCTTGGTCGTTGATACGATCTCTGGTAGTCTGCTCTCCCATAGAATCATCATCGTCAGTGTTATCTTCCAATGCACGAGCAAGATTCTTTTCCTTGAGAATACGAAGTACGCGAAACTTCCATGCCACATAGTTGCTTTTCCCGGTAGCCATGGATCCATCTAACCTCTCGATCGAGTGGCTAAGAGAGGTATACGGATTTGGGTATGCTGGAGTGGTGGTACTTGGTGTTGGAGCTGCTGGAGTACTTGCAGCTGCTGCTGCTGCTCGCGTTGTCGCCATTGTGGAGATAATGTGAGTTTAAAATAGAGACTGAAAGCAGATAGAGGGAGTATGAAGGCTAATTAAAGTGCGCGAGCCGGGCTCATAACCTAAAATGAATAGGCTATGATGGGTAGAGGGGAGAATGTCTTGCGGTGCTTATTCCTTTCTGTGCTGCCAGCAGCGTACTATATATACACGATTTCTAACTATGGAACAAAGTCTTCTTCCTCTTCGTGAGACTCTTTTTCTTCCCTTTTCTCATGCTCTTTTTCCTTCCACACCACACTCCCGAACATCCTGCAAGACATATCATTCCTCAATCCGTTTCGCACGTCTCATCCTCATACACGCTTCTCTTTCATTCGCCTGCAATCCTTAACCCGAGCTGAACCATCGTTTGTTTCCCAATCGTTGTAGTGTAAGGTTCTCCGTGTACCACCTCTTAGTTCCAAACATTGAACACCCCCTAGTGTGATTTCTCAAACCTGCAAACATCTCCACTGCAACTAGCTTCTAGTACAAACAATGATTGCTTCAACTATCATCTTCTGTAACACTTTCCCAAACGTAACCTTTCTTAGCAAAACATCCATTGTCGTAGGCGATCCGTGGTTGGGGTCGTGGTAACGACCAGGAACCTTCGCGAATATTCTAACATAATCCCAGCCAGCTCATACCAACATTCATTGCCTAGTTTGAGACTGAGTAGCTGCAACTTGGTAAACTGGTTAAGGTATTGTGAGACTCCAATCGCCACACCTTTGCTAAGTTCTTAGCTGAGCATAAAGCGAAACATGACTTTCTCCTAGGCTTTGTCATAATCTACTAATTAAATGTCATTGACAATCTCACCACGAAAGATGATCTCACATTCCTGGAGGTAAAACACAGACTCCTTGACATCGACAGCGCCTAATAATAGATGTGACCACACCATGCACTCTTGACTATACCATGCCAGAGGCATAGACATAGACCCCGCCTTCCACCAGTACGGAACACAATTGATAAGCTGAAGGTGTGTACGAAGTGCAACCAGCACCATCCCGGACATTGGCATGGTCATACTTGAAACAAGTACTGTAAGTTGAAAGAACAAAAGCAAAGGAAGGTGGATAGGAGTTCAGTCAGAGAAGAAGCTCATACTATGTCGAAAGCCGATGGGAATGTCAGCAAATCTTCTTTCTAGTTTCATACATCTGCAACCTCTCACATGTGGCCTGACACAGCCTACTTTGAACCCCTTTTGCTTGGTTCTCGACTTATAAAGTCAGGTTCCACAGATACGATGTGTATTGTAGGAAAGAAAAGTGTGGTAATTCGCTGCCTTTTGAAGAGTGACAGTGTTTCTTTATTTTCTTTAGATGATGTTCTTTATATACCGCACCTTGAGACCCAACTAGTCTCATAGCCGAAGCTGTAAAATAAAGGTTACCAAATGATTGCCTAGGGTTCTGTGAGATCAGTTACCAGGTTTAGCAAGACCATTTTAGTGGCAATCTCAGATGGCTTACTTTCCCTGATTGGTGAAGTCCAGGAGTCAGCCTTGTTGACTTTACAGTTCTAGTACAGTCACCGGTCAAAGGCCTTCGCTAGGCACTGACTAAGCAATACCACAATAAATTTTGGAGATGGTTACGGTCATGTAGAATGTACCATATCAATCACCAATTCACAGTGATGCTTCTTAAACTTATAGCCCAACAAAGAGAAATATCTGAAGTTCTTAAAGGCATGATAATTGCCTTCTTTCAGTGCTTTCATAACTATTGTTTTGTTGCAAGACTGGTGGAGCGATCAGAGAGTACAGTCTAGTCATTCCTAAAGCGAGCCTCAGAATGCGGGCATATTCGCAATCTACCACGATCTAGGTGGCCTCCTAAACTCAGTAGGTGTGATAAAAGTTGTATCAAATGAGCTTGGAAGACAGACCACTTCCAATCAAAAGAGGAGCTGTGTGCTGTGCTGGAATCTGCCAAGAACCTGAACTATAATTGCTAATATGTTGATTTGATACCTTCGCTATAGTGTTTGCCCAAATGTTAACAGGTCAACACTCGATCGCTACCTTCATAGTAAGAACCTTCGCAAATGGCTTGCTAAGTACCCAGTCAAACCTACTGAACAGCATGCTGCTAAATGACTCCGATAGGCAAAAGAACACAAGAACTACACTCTTACAGATTGGTACAGAGAAATCTGGAGCGATGAGTGTACAGTGGAAAATGCAGGAACAGCCCGACAGCACTGGGTATTCCGCTACCCATGGCAGAAATGGTTGGCTGAATGCTGTAACCCAAAGCCAAAACACAAAAGTGCCTCATTGATGGTTTGGGCTTGCTTCTGTATGTTGGAGCGTAGTGAGCTGCATTGTCTAAATGACAAACAGACGATGAATGCAGAATATTACATTGGAATGCTATCAAAATTACTTCTTCCTTTCTGGCAATACCTATTGGGTATAGATTTAAAGCCACTATTCATGCAGGATAGGGTATGAGTGGGCATAGCAAGGGTATCCATGGCCTTTTTAGAGGAGCTCAGAATTAGCCTATATGAGCATCTACCATACTCTCCCGATCTCAACCCAATTGAGCATATATGGGTTTACATAAAGCATATGCTACATAAAATGCACCCAGATGTAGTCAACTTGAAGTGTAGTCTGGAAACAATTCAGAGGCAACTCGCTGAAATATTACCAAAAGTATGGGAGAAGGTACCGGAAGGATATTTTGGATCAATGCTAGATTCAATGCCTGATCGGGGCCAGGCCATTATTGAAGCTAAGGGATGGTATACCAAATACTAGTCACCATTGTAGTATAGCAGTGCCACCACGATGTTTCTGATTATGTAATAAAGCTTGGCATTGAGAGCAATATCACGAAGACTTTTGACCGCTGACTGTACAAGGGGTTAGAGCACTTAGCTCCATCTGTAATTAGCCAATTGTATTTTCTTTTTGACAACTCCATCTTTATTCCTCCACGTCCAGAAGGTTTCCGCTATACAGCATGTATAACTTCCACACCGAGAGATAAGGTACCAAAATGGATGAAGTTGCAAGCAATGTGCACAATCGAACTTATTCACTCAAACATCTGTGGACCCTTTTCTGTTACATCCAATGGAAACTCTTTGTATTACATCTCGTTCACCTATGATACCACCCGCTCTTCCTGGTTGACTACTCAAAAATATGTCTGAAGTACTACAGATAATTAGTAACTTTCTGGCGGAGATTGAGAAGAACGATAAAAGAACAGTATGCAGATTTTGTGCTGACAATGCTGGGGAATATATCAATGTGTAACTGACGCAATTCCTTGACTCATGAGGAATTATCCATGTGTTAACGCAGCCCTACTCACCAGAATCTAACGTGGTAGTTAAGAGACAGAACCTGACAGTAGGAGAAGGAATGTGGACGATGCTCAATCATTGCAAAGATTTAAAGCTATGGGTAGAAGCTCTGGCGACGTTTGTTTATATCAGGAATCGCTAGCCAAATAGTAGATTGGGATGGAAAACTACCTACGAAGCCTTCGATCACAAGTCACCACGAATACACAACCTACTGAATTTTAGTCGTGAATATTCCGTTCACATTTTCAAGGCAAAACATCGAACTGGATCCAAACTATTCCCCTAAGTTGAGCACAGACTATTTGTTGAGTATACAGACCTCAACCCTCAGTATTGGATCGATTTACCAGAGAAAAAATGTACTCTAGTTCTAGCAGATGTATTCTTCACACCACTGACATGGTCAGAAGAAGTCGAAACAAAGCCTAAAAACGGTCGCAATTATAGAGTCCTTTGCAAGGAAGCCAGCAGACAGCAACATAATAGATACCCCATACCAACTGTTAGCTTAGAGTATAAAGCTAAAAGATATGGATTTCCCACCGACACTATGTAGCTAGCTTGAATGGATCGTTACCCTGATACTGCCAATCAGTGGTACGGGTGGGGTGATTCTAAGGTAGTAGAACACTTCAGGGAAGAACATAGCCGAGGAAAATGGAATGACTTTCTTGAATTGCGTTACTGCCTACTGGAAAATAGTTCTAAATCCACAATACCAGAGAGATCAATCCCACAGTCATGTTCAACAGCAACTAGGCTGTTGGCTAATATCCCGAATCCTGCCTTAACACTAGAAAGTCCTTCTGAGCTACCACTTCCTACAAGAATATTGATCTCATAGCTATCTCGATGAATGATGCATCAAGAACCACCTTGACCGTACCTCCTTCACCCAGCTCAAGTAGCTCTCAGCCTTCAGATCACTGGAGGAATTAGAAAAATACTATAGACGAGGAGGTTGACTCCTTAGAAGAAATGAAAAAATGAGACAGGGTAGGAAGACCTTCCAACTGGCGGATTGTTGACAGACGTTGGACTTTCCGAGTTAAAGAAAGTGCCAAGGGAGAGCTTGAACAATTTAAGGCTCAATATCTCGTGAAAGGGTTTTCACAGATTCAGGGCATTGATTATGAGGAAACCTTTATCCCTGTTGCTCGATTAGATTCTCTAAGGCTCTTACTCGCTATTGGCGCCTCTAAGAAATGGAGACCCAGACCGTTAGATATAAAGACCGTGTTTCTTTACTGTGCTCTCAGGGAGGAAGTATACCTACTGTTTTCTGAAGGACAACGGATGGAGAACAAGGTTGTGTGACTAAATCGCTCTATGTATGGCCTCAAAGGATTACCAAGGCAGTGGTATCAGTGCCTGTTAACGTTCCTGCACCCTAATGCATTTAGCCGCATAGCATTTGATCCATGCATACTAGTCAATCGATGCAGAAACTCCTTTGTCTCAATCTACCTCAACAATATAGCTATTGTTGGTACTGATGATCACCAGACAGAAGCTACAATTGCTCTGCTTAAGTCTGAAATCAAGGTAAAGGTTATGGGAGTACTGAATTGGCCTTTTGGAATGCAGATTGCATACAGAAAGCGAGTATCACTATATCCCAACAAGCCTTAATCGATAAGATGCTTCAACGCATTGCCATGGCAGACTGTAATCCTGTCTCAACACCGGTCTGTTTAACTCAAAGCTTAACCAAAGCTTCTTCAAAGAATTTTAAAATAATACCAACCATGTACTAGCAAATGATTGGATCACTGAGATATCTAGTCACTGGTCCTAGATGTCACTTAGCTTATACAGTCACATACCTTTCACAGTTCCATACCGATTCTCATGAATCTCACTACCGTGCCACTAAATGAGTACATAGATACTTATAGAAAACAGAAGACTAAAGACAAAGGTACGAACTTGGTTCTCGCCTGTTCCTTGGCTGGTATAAGGATGCTTCGTACTGAAACTGTGTAGACACTAGACCCAGCTTCTCAAGTTATATATTTAAGCTAGGCAATGTCACAATTTCCTGGCGGTGGAGGAAGCTGAAGTTAGTAGCACACTCTACCTGTAAGACCCAATATATGGCATTGGTATTCGCCACAAAGCAATATATCTGGACATAGAGTGCAAGGTAAGATCTTTTGTGAGATGAGGTTAAGGCGAGACTATTTACAGACAGTTGTGCCTTGATAGACCTGTAAGCACCAGTGTGCATGCGTAGGAGAGAGAGGATAGGAACTTGATGTATTTCCTAACTACAAACGTTGCTACTTAAGTGAATACATGAATGCCAAGCTGTGATTCCCAGTGTGCTCTCCAATCCTAATGCCCGTGAGGTAACCCCAGTACCACTTACTAATAAGACCTTGCAAACAACTGCAGGTTTAACGACCCATGTAGGCATATCGATATCCCCTACCATTTCACTAGTGAAGGCTTGGAAGATGGCTCGCTTTCACTACTAGATCTACCATCTGCATAAAGCCAAGCAGATATTTGTACAAAGGGTCTACCACCCTAACAGTATGTACACTTGTATTTGCAGATCTTGGGAACACAAGTATGAACGTGTGTTGATAATTGAGTATGTTGTCATGTTCTTCCCGTTATCTTACTCCTGTAGTCATAGTTACAACATTACACCTTTTGCTCTGGATTATACTTTCTTGTTAACTATTTTATACCTATACCTCCTGTATACGTGTCTTTGGGTAACATTGAGGTGAATAGTTGTCATTGAGTCTGAGTTTGGATATGTGTCCAGATTCTTTCTCCTTATGCCACATATTCTAGAGATATCTACTTTTCCTTCCATGTATTTAATGAGCAGAGTCTCCCATATTGTCGACATTGAAAATAGAACTAGGGAACTATCGTCTTCAAGGATTGCTTTATTTATTTTAACCAATAGCATATTCTTGTACCGCTTTGTCTTAAACCTCATTTCTTTCTAGGAGTCTTCCAGCTCCAGCTGTACTTCCTAGCAAACAATGATAAGTTGTGCACTTAGGTGTATTTGTAAGCACTTTCTCAGAGAGTGCCAAGAAAGAAATCTCCTCACCCCTGCTGGCAATTTCTGACCATCCAAATCTTCTCCTTCAGGCATTCAACATTGAGAACACACATCTCGGTAACTCGCAGGAATACTGGTACTTATTTACTTCTTAGTATAGCATAGCCTGTCCAACTGAGGTACCTAATCAACAGTACCTCTACTCCATAGACTCTGGTCGACCACCATTCCTACCACAGTAGTCTCTTGATAGTGGTATGGGCATATATTTGGCTAACGGTAATAGTACTCTGTGCAGTATGGTTACATCTCCGGACAAGATTTGGATGGTTCAGAGAGAGGCGAACCCGGGTTCAGTACCTACTGATTTGCGACGAGGAAACATCGGTTTGATTGAAGAATGAGCAGAGACTTGTTCTATGAACATGAAACCACTGATTCGATATCATAGCTACAAACCAGGAAAGATGCTATACATAAGGAAATTCACCACGGCAAAGCCCACACAGGTGACTGCTAACTCAGCCAACCTTACGACATCTCTTATGATATCTCTAACACCTATGAGGACACTTCACCTGTACTGTGAAGACAGAGTTTCATCTTGCGGTTTCAACACTAAAGACCGATTGTATATCGTGTGGCATCCATACTTGTGGGGCTTCCGAATGGGAATTTAGAGAGCAACTTGGGGAAGAGTTTAAAACAACTCCGCTGGGTAATGTCGGCGTGTATATTATCTTGAACAACTCTGCACAATTAGGCATGTCACCCACTGCGTGTACATATTTAGAGTAGCAGCCTCGCAACAATTTGGTCAGAATCACGCATTACACTTTATTTGGTTCCTAGGTAGCTATCTCTTGACAATAAAAGGAGAACGGAATGGTGATGGTCACCATCAGATCGTGATCGAGTTAGGCTCGAGCAGTGACCCCAAGCGGCCAGTCCGTCCGACTTTGGGTATGGCATAACTGACCTACCATTCTTTAGGTGATGACCCGGCCGCACTGTGGACGAACGGCTTTCTAAAACTAAAGCGCGGCCGTGCCGGGCCTGTGCATCTGGCCGCTTTAGCTGGACATTTGGAGGCTTTGCCTGGGCATTTGACTGCTTTACCTGGGATCTTGGAGGCTTTACCTGGCCATTGGACGGTTTTGCCTGCGAATTTGGCGGCTTTACCTGAGGGTTTGATGGCTTTGCCTGCATACTTCGTGACTTTGGCATTTGGCTGCTTTACCTGAGCATTTGACGTCTTTGCCCGGGCATTTGAACGTTTTGCCTATGAGCTGGGATGCTTTGCCTGGGGATCTGCAGTCTTGACCCTTGCCTCCCAAGACCCTTAGCCGGGCGGTCACCTGGGCACCTGTACGTTTGGCGACAAGATATACTTTAAGTCGGACTGCCCTGTGCTTTTCAGAATCATGACCGGACTGGCAGGACTCTAGGTTGGACTGCCCGTTGGACTGCCCGTTTGACGTCACTGGGCTCGAGCAGATCATACCCGATTACCCTCGATCATAAGGGTCACTCGATCAGAGCATGCTCAAGCAGTACCCTCATGATATGCTCGATCATGAACGGTCATGATTTATCACTCTATCTACATCGGTATATAGGTATTTCCATCTTAGTAACCATGTGATATCACCTATTTATATAAACGCTCTCTACCCGGCACACTCGATACCTCATCCTCGACAACACACTCTACTATTCATTCTTTAACACACTTTACCTCCAACCCCTCTTGCCTGAAGTGTCCTCGCTCTCATAGTCTCCTACGACGTTCCGGGCGTCATAGTTGGTATCCGTACGCTTCTCAAGATCCCACAACATCTACTCTTCCTGCCCGTTACCGAACGCGTCGTAGAAGGCTATCACCTCCTGAGTGCGATCCTAAGGATCCTCTCGCTTAATCAAAGGCAAACAGCTAAACTGAAATACGGAAACGTGACCTAAACAGAGTCCATTCATACTCACACCGGAAGCAGGGGGTCTGCAGGCACCTATTCGGTTCTTTGGTATAAATGAATAGAGAATATTGATGGTTGTGGTGATTATCAAAACAGGCTCAAGTTGTAAATTGGTTGAGAGTAAGGATTGCCCGCGCCCTATTAGCGTACCGTGATGGCGTAGAAAGGTTGACCATGGCCACCGAGACTTGAGCATAAGCGACTATACTCGATTAGTGGGCATGCGCGATCACTACTCGATTACTGGATCAAAGTCTACCAATTTGATCAATTCTTGGATCATGATCTAGCCCATCACTGAGTGTGAAGAAATCTTAAGAGCATATCCATACCTAGGTTTTCTAAACGGTGTGATAATGAGGTAATAATATTGTGGTATACTAATACCAGCCGCCCAACCCTGATCTAATGATTCAATCTAGATCTGATATTGAACCTGCAATTGTATACCTATAACTATACCCCGGGCAAGGGGATTGAAATTAGTGGAATCGGGCAGTGTAGAATTCCAGCAGGATGCCTATGCTGGAGGCCAAGTTTAAAAGGAAATGTAATCCCATCCAAGTCGCCAAATGGATAATGGCGCGGGGGGGAGCCGATGAAGGATGTGAGGATTGAATAACTCCAAGAAGGACTACAACGTGACCAACCAACTACCCCGGATTATACGGGAAAGTATCTAGATAATACAGGAAGACACCGGGAATTTCCTTTGTTAATTGCCTTCGTTCAATTATCCCATGTGTCTCGTCCCTCCGTCAGCTTTGTTTGAACCAAAATGAGGCACTCGTTCTTTTGGTTTGTAATTTTTCTTTGCGGAAAATATTCTTGGGCTACGATTTTCAAATCGATATTGATACTGGACCATCGAACTATTGTGAAATCCGACCAAGAGTCCAGACGGGTGTCGATAAATCTTGCTCTTGAAAGGCTCTCCCTTCCGCTTCTTCCTCTCGCGCCATGACCAATCCTAATTCGCTTCCCTCTACAGTTATCGCTGAATGGTAGCTGCCTGTACGGTCCCTGCTTTAGCGGGCGTTGAGCATCGCGAGTGGAGTGATCAATAGAGCTCCGTATTCAAGGTGAGCTGAAGAATGCTTTGGTTGTTTATCATGAACTCGTCACTCTTTCGACTGTTCATAGCTCTGTTCAATTCTGGGATCTCTCATCAGTCAATGGAACAGATATGCTTTACCGGCAATAGGTCTGAGCTTACCCTCATGCAAAGTCTAACGCTTTCTAAGCCGGGGGACCGAGACCCTTAGCTTTGCCATCAGAACACTGTCCGCCATATCTATCTATTTTAATATCGAGATCTCATATTTTCACAAAGCAGGCCCTGCACATATAATATACTCTGGTCCCTCGTTGCTAGGTATAAAATGCAACAAGGGAGAAAAATGGGGTATCTAATCTATTATGGGGCAAGCTTGATTCGGGATTTCCTGGGCCTTCGTTTGCACAAAGCACTTTATAACCGTCTAATACTCATTAGATGTGGTATCAGAGACGACAAAGCTTCCACCAGCAGTACATGCTTTTCTACCGGCCGTGCACATTCACTTTAATTTATCCCCGCTGCAGCTGACGATGGAAATGCTTCTAAATGTACCTCCAGAAAGTGTGCACTTCACAGCCATCGTCTGCGCTGGAAGGAGCACAGGAGGTAGGCCACTTGAAGTTCAATACCATGGCACTGACCGTGACCCCACCCAACTACAACACACACTACAGAAACAACACTCACCGCCGCTTAAAGGTATGATACCGATCCAGACCACGCGTATATTCTAGTCCTACCTCCCGTATTCCAACCTCCCTCTCGCCTACACTTTGGCTACCATATTGCTTCTCCAACCTAGTTCTCCGACGCCTGAATGAAGGCCCATTATGCTCGGGCCAACGTGGTACTTTCCTCGCTTTCCGAATCCGCATCATGGACCACTGGTCTCGCGTTCGGGCAGTTGGTGGCGGTGTGAAAGCAGAGATATAAGGTTATAGAGCCTTTCGTGTATTCGGACGACCAGACAACTGTATGCGTATTTAAGACATTTATAGTTTCGGTGACCCCTGGTGGCGTGGGCTTAAATATGAAGGGAATGACTAAAGGTGAGAAGAAATGACTTACCGATTTCTGTCCTCGGTTTCTCGGAATAGGCCGTATAATGCTTCAAAAACACAATAATCTTGCCCCACGCTCGGACCACTAAACAGCCGCTGATTAACCTTAGCACCCCCTGCATGGGCACCTGCATTCCCTTCCCAAACGATCGGTCCGTCCTGAGCAGTAACGCGGGTAAGCTCATCTTTCTTGAACGTGATGTGAAAGCGGTTCCTCAATGGTAATTCAGCTCGGTAGGAGTTTAGGAATAACCTTAAAGGTCCTCTAACGTTGAATTATGCAACTCCAGCAGAGCAATCTCGTGCTGATATAGCGAAAGCAGTTGGTAATTGTAATCAATCTAGCTCTGCGGTGGCTGGCGGGTGGCAGGAGGTTCAGGGTAAATTCCATCAGTCATATCGGCCACAGATTCATTATGAGCATCCGGTTGCGTGAGAGGTGATCTACTGGTACCAGCTTACGAGATGAGCGCCTAACCTGTTTTTGTTTCCATGGGCCCTCGGTGCGGTGGATTGGGAAGCCGCACCGTATTCCAGTATTCCCAACGATCCAGGGCACGCTATAGGGTCCTGCTAGGCTGTATTCCCGGGCGTCCCAGGCAGGGTGAGTAATGACGGCAGGGAATGGCGTCCGTCCAAAGGGTTGACACCCGGGCCCCGCAGCCTTGGAACAAAAGGTATATTGCGGCGAATATCAGCGTGGGCGGGCCATTACCTAAAGGGCCAGGGCATTACCTGCAGAAACATAGCACACCCCGCCGCCCGAGAAGCCTGCCGGGCCAGCCCGTCTGTCCCGGGGAGTGGTCTAGATGGGTGCCAAATTCGCGTCCGTTCCGGGCATCCATTCATGCATTGCTGTCCCGTCCGGTCTGCACACACGGGCGGACGGACAAGACGCTTGGGGGAACCGCCCTATTCTGCACAGAGTCGACTACTCGTTCCAAGGGTGTGACATGTCGTCACAACTCCCGCTGCTCGTTTTCTCGCAAACAGGGCACTCATACTGTGTGCTCGCTAGTTTAATGTGGGTTTGCGGCTCAGCATAGGATAATTGAATCTTGACTTACGACAGAGTTACTCAGACACAGTCTGCTGCAGTCCAAGCGCTAAATTAAGTAGGCTATATATTTTCATCAATATGTACCTAATACATCATTAGCTATAGTATCTCGGTTATTCACTTCTTCAGGAGGGTACTTGGTTGATCACTGTATATTAGACGTTGTATCAAGCAAGCTTCCCGGCCAAAAGCCACAAGTTACCATTGAGTTATAAACTCACATTGAGCTGTCGGGCACTCAGTATGAGTGCCCCCGTTGCTAGACAACAAGCAGCGGGGGTTGTGACCACATGCCACAACCAGTATACGATGAACCCGGATCCTCGCTTGAATTAGCGCCCCCTCCTGCGCCCGTGTACCAATTCCCACCTCCATTCCCGCATCAGGCCCCATTGCACAACCTTGAAAGCGGAAGCCCCGGAAACCTGGTTCGAGGGGCATTACGATTTTGTTCTATATGAGAAGCATATTGGTGGGGAAACAGAGAGTTTTCCGTAGTGATGTGTGCGCGCGAAGAGTTGCGTGTGAAAATTACTTTCTTCGGCGAGTATCTATCATATATAACGCCCTTCCAGTGCGGGATACTAGGGCTGAGATGGCGGATAGCAGTCACAGCCTACAGAGGGTCGTCAGGGCAATATTTGTCCGCTTGCTTTTGAGCCGCCTTGCCGAGAAACCACCCTTCGTTGGGAATAGCGACCTCGAACTATGACAAAGAATAATCTTCCCTCTTCTCGAAGCATTATACCAATGCGGAAAATATTTAAACTCCTCGGGAGTCGTTTGAGTAAGCGCAATATTCATGACAATGAATCTTCCGAGAAATTAGGTGTGTTCCTTGGGGGAGGAAATTATTAGGCTGATATCAGTGAAGTCAAACCGTGATCAGGCTGTCTGAAGGACTGCATTGCGCAATAAAGCACAAAGTCGCATTGATCACTGGATGGAGACATATGATCGGGAGTTGTCACGACCACGGTTCGCGGTATTTATTACCGACTGTACTGTACAGTAATCGCAAGCGGCTAATCAGGACAATGGACGGTAATAGGATCGACAGTTCGGCTAGTCCGGCGATGTTTTTCAAATAGAAACGTGGGCCAATCCGGTCAGGGTCCGAAGCGCCCGCCTAGTTCAGACTGCGCGCAACCCAGGCCAGGGCTACCCGATATTTGGGCCAATCTGCAAGATGCTCTAGTGAAATGGCCGGACGGCCATTTAATCAGACGATATCTATGGATAGCCCGTAAGCATTCCATTTTCAATCATTAGAATATTATAATAGGTGAAACATGCCGAATGGTATAGCTGTCGCTTGGCCAATCTTTATCATCCACCGACGAACCGGGGCGGTACCCAAATATATTTTTCTAGCTCAATGCACTGTAATATATTTATTCTGCACATAACTCTATAGCCAGCTCGGGTGAATATGTATTACCGGCGTGCTTTCATAAAAGGTGAACTGGGCGGTGTTGAATAGTATAAGATGAGGTAATCATGAAACGCACGTGACGCTTGAATCATCGACCTTCAGGTGACCAATGCCGGGCTCGGCATCGGTTTGGACCCGCAGCTCTCACAAAGTCCGGCCCGGCAGTCCTCAGAAAAACCTGAGTCAGTCTTGATATACACAAGATCTGAGGGTCACCCGGCTTCGGATCCCTGCAATGCTGGGTGCTGATGCATGCCATTAGAAATCACTAAGGACCCCGGGCATTGAACCGGTCCGTGTGAGTTATTCAAAAACGGCTAGCGGCCCTTGGTTCGCAGATGCAAGTTCCAGTGTCTCGGAGTAATGGATTGCGACATATATAGTAATCGCTAGTGTCAACACGTAAATAGATGGTGTTTGTTGTCCATCTTTTGGTCTGATGTGAAATCTCTGGGGCTTTCTGCTCGGGATGCTGATTGCCGCGCAATCAATCCTGCAAATCGCGTAAGCACGAAGGAGTATCTGGATAATGGTTATTGGAATGATAATTCAGCAACTCATGCAATTGGGGTAATGATTTCGGTTGGAATATTGTCCCTGGGTTTCGATTTCATACTTACTATTGGTTTCCTATATGATCTTCACGAACTTTCAGTTATACCTTACTTGATGTCTGAAACTGTTATCACCCTGTTGTCTCCGTACTGTTTCCTCTCTATCTCCTTGCAGTGAAAATTTCTCTCTTGTTTTTTTTCTGTTTCCTTGTTGTTTCAAAGGGACAAGACTTTAGTCCCCTTACCGGAGATGAAAGTTTTCATCCACACAGGCACCGGACAAGATGTAGATCATATTGGGGTAAAAGAGCCTTGCTATCTACTTAGAAATGATATGCGAATTCTGATCTTTCAATTAAGCGCCTAAGAAAATCTCCTGCTGGTTTTTATCCATCATTACTCCGTCTATACCTTTCTCTCCTCACATTACCGAACGACTTATTTATCTTCAATTTCGACCAATTGAGTACAGTGTTCGTCCGCAACATTTCATATTTAGTCATTCTCGAACTCTTTCACTAATATCCATTCACTGCATTTTGGATGAGGGTCTTGCTCAGTGGTTTCAGAAGAATGTGCTCTATATTAGGTATCATGTTTCTTCTTATATTCTGAGGGACGTGGTGGCTTTATAATCACTCTTCTTATATCTTGTGCAAGCAGGAGCCGGGGGATAGGGATGGAGCTACTGTTGGGGGAAAACTTCAAATTCATGTCTTCTTTGATTTGTATAACTCTGTTTGTATCATGGTAGAGGTTTCTAGGGTTTGTTCACGATGGAAGGGTTTGTTTGGGAGTTGAGAAGGGAAAACCTTTCCTGTTGTACTTAGGGGATTTCTCCCACCTTTCCTTTTCTTCAGTTTTACGATAATAGAAACCACGAGAACGCGAACGAGCTACAACCACGGAAATACAAGCACTACGAAAACGAACAAGTGCATATATGCGAGTGAACAGAAAGTGAATCCAAACAACACTGTGATTGCGGACGTGGGAAAAAGCCAACCGACCGTGCTATCCCAAAATATCGTGGAATATTGTTTGATATTACACCTTCCCTTGTTGTTTGTCTACTTCTCCGTTCGAAATCTCCACGATCAACTACTATTACGCATTACCGATATGACCGAATATCGTTCTTTCAGTACCCGGACGTTCCATGCCCAAAACCCTTATTCTGCAGAATTCTGAAAAATGTCCAAAGTTGGATGACCGATTTGCTAAGATCTTCTCTATCAGTTTTTGGCTTTGGTCGTTCATGATTACTTTCACTTGAACAGTGTCCATACTTTTGTTTGTCTCGCTTAGTGGCCGCGATGGGTTAGCGGTTCAGTTGGTTCCTTGCATGGGTCACATTATGTTCCCCACAATTCAAATTGCTCGGAATGCAGTTCACAGTACAAAGTCACGAAGGTGATATCTTTTGTATTCTGTTGCTGGACTGGTTGGTGGGTTCCTGAATAGGCTCTAGTCTATTTCGCCACTCATTTCATGGTTGGTTAAGTTGATTTGATCGTTTCTGCTAAGTGACAATATCTTCCATTGAACATTGGACTATGTGAGAGACTAGGAAATCATGCACCTTCTATTGTCAAGGCTCTCCCGGACGACATAAACACCGTTCTAATAGTTTTGTCCCCACGATTTGGTCGACCACTCCTGCCTTCCATCCTTCCTGCTTTCCTTCCTCTCTATTTGGTTTAGGTCTACCAATAGCGGACCTACTTGGGAGGTGTGTCAGTTGGAGGGTTAGGGAGATCGTCAACTAGCATGCCTGGGAGGGATTCTACTGAAGTGGAGGAGGTTTGAGGTCCTATTCAGATAATAGTATAGTTTTCTTGATTTACTGCAGGTAAGCTGCTGGCATCAACTACCTTAAGGCTGTAAGCACTTGTGTGGAGGAGAGAGTGGCTGTGTTCAAGTTGTGGTCATGACCGCTTGGTTCCTGCTTAAACACGGGAATAGAAACCACACACGGCAGGGTAAACCCACATGTTTGGACAGGATAGAAAACCGTCGCCATGTCAGTACCGGCTACCCACCATCATAGCTTCTAACCGCATACTGGGATTACATATCTATCGCATCTAGCGTTGAATGCCACTCTCTTTCATCACCGCCCGGTGCGGTCCTCCCGGTAGTCCTATAGCGTTGCGATCTCCCTCGTTGGAGCCCAATAACTTCCACCGGGAAGGAGCACCCCTAATCTCTCGTGGGATGAATTGTTCTGAATATTGCAAAGGATAAAACCAGTCCCGCAAGGTCGTCAGTATTGTTCTTCAAGCACCCGGAACAGTATTGTGTGCTTTGCATAGTTGACGGGCGCTATTCCAAAATAATGGACAATTCTTGGCGCTGTGACACGAAACTAAGAATACAAACTTTTGCCTCCAATGACCATATGTGGGCTGTGACTGCTGTGCGGCGTCTTAGAACTTGTACCTAACACGGGAGGAGAGCGATGAAAATTTGCGGCACACCAGTTTCCACCCTTATCTCTGACTCACGCACACATCGCTTCAAAACACTGTTTAATTCACCGCCCATACCCAGCTCATCTACAAAGGAATTATAATTATGTTCCGCCGCTCAGCCGGTTGCCGAGATTTCAAGCGCAGATGTAGGGCACTGGGACATGATGGGAGGATGGATATGGGAAATCGGTGCAGGGGCTTGGACGGGAGCCCGAACTTCGGTCCGGCACCTGCTTTGTGTATCGCCCACGCTGTCAGTGTTCACAACCGTCCGGGGCGCCCTGCAGGGCCCTAGCGGGCTGTAACCCCGGGCTTCCCGGGCAGGGTTGGTGAGGATGGCAGGGCATGGCGTCAGTCTTTCGTCAAGACGGCCGTCCAGGAGATTGACACCCAGGTCCAGCAGTCATAGTACAAGTGGCATTTTCCGGCGATCATCTGCAGGGCCCCCCCGTCATCCGCCATCACCGGTAAGAGCCCGGTGCATCCCGCCCCCTGAGGAACCTGCAGGGCCCACCCGTCCGGCGCGGGCACTGGTCTGGACGGACGCCAAGATGCCCGTCCGTCCAGGTCACCAACCGCAGTCCGTCCCGTCCGCAGCCTAGGACTGACGGACTGGACGCTTGAGTTCGCTGGACGTTGTGCCTAACCAGGTATTACTTTCCAACCAACTGCACCGAGGGTCGATGGGAAGGGGGGATGGGCCCAAGTCACGTTCGCCAAGGTGTCCGGTGGTGGATCACAACCCCGGGAGCAGGGCGATGATAATAAATTTGAGTACAATATCGCCGATGAGCGCTACGCTCAGCTTCTGGCCACCTGTGAGATGCTCCAGCACCAGAACGATTACAAGGATAGACAGCTCGCCGAGTATGAGGAGGATATTGCCTCCCTCGAGTTGCGTAATGCAACGTTATAGGACCAAATGAAGTTCTCCCCAAACTCTGATAACAGCCAATCACTATTGTGGAACCGCTTTACAAGCACATTCAAGAAGATGGGCTTAAGTGAGGTACAGCTCAGGACAAAACGTTGATTTCGGAAGGGAATGAATGCGTCCATGGACGTGATTCTAAGGCTGATGCGCGGCTCTACTGTGGTTCCAGTGGAAGGGGAGATGTTTATGCCTTTGAAACATTGCCAGGCCTATCGCGTGAAACGGTCGAAAAAATTGGTATGTACCTTCTCCGCATGTTAAATCGTTCTACTAGCGTATAAGCTCATATCATCTGAGTACACGGAAACGATAAGTCCCCTGAATAGACACGCCAGTGTTAAGGCATCCAAATAGATAAAAGGCTGCAAAAACCTCTACCCCGCCTCTAACACATTCATCGATCACTGTAAGACAAGTAGGGAGAGCCATGATGACGAGTCCGTGCGTGAAGAGCGTATTGCGTGGACCAAGGCCTACCGGGCCTTGCTTCCGGAGTCGCTGCCTGAGGTCAAAGAGACAGGATGCCAACTGATGGGCAAGTGAGGGGGAGGTTGGGACATGAGACGTGGGACCGGAATACATACGCAGTCTGTATAGGTATTACGCCGGTAACCGCCTGTGACGGCCGTGAGTGTATTTTGTGGGTTCGGGTTGGGAGGAGGCGGGGAAGATACCACAGGACCTAACGTCGAATCGATAGGCCGCTTGTGATGCCCCTAGGCCGCACGATGTCTACAGAGTGCGCAAAATTCGGCCCTGCTTTTGGTAGCATTTGAACCATCAGCTGGAGCCAGGGTAGGTTAAACTGAGTCCGGAAGGCCCGTGCACGTTATGACATGCCGGTCGTGTTATAAGGTACTTTGGGGAAATAAAAGTGTAGGAAATAGGGAAATCAAGATACCTAGATCATGCATTAGATACTGGATGTTTCTAAAGTAGTTGACAATTCTTACCGACGTGGGACTATGAGATATTACATGTACAGACCCAGCGTTTCGACATTATGAGCTCAATACTTTGATAAACCGAAATGGCAAGCACGGTCTATTAAGGCGGCAATCCCAGTGGTCTCGGTCCTTTGGCCCGGAAAACGTTGTACTTTTCATGACTATATCCACCCATTGACACCCAGTAAAGTGAATCCATTCCATTGCCTAATGCGCAATCTCGGACTGGAACGTATCCCTGAAGCGCCAGAAGCGTAACGAAGTGAAAATCAAACACAGAAGACTATAGTGGAAATAGAACCCAACCGGGTCTCCAAACCACCAAAACGCGAAGTCTAATTAGTCAATACCAATGGTGCATTTAGCGGAGACAATACCACGGGGAGGGAAACAATTCCACCGACAAGAGTACAGAGGTTCATTTTTTTATTAGTTCAGGAGTTCTCGGGAATAAAATTAGATGTCAAAAATCAAAGAATTTTCAGTGAGAGTGAAACAGGGGATGAAATGTACCGCGTGCTGTGCCGACAATAACGGTGGAAAATGAATGCCCTACTAGAGAATGACATGAGATAAACAATGTTCACGATTATAAGTGAAAAGGTGGTGCAAACTGCATTTATAAAGTAGCCTAGAGAGTTTTGAGTATTTGTTGCTTCAGTGACGCTATATATCGGAGATTTTGGACAGGAGGCCATGCCTTGTGAGTAGTTTCTTTCCTTTGCCTCCCAAACGGTGCATGTAGTTGTAGCCAGTTTCCACATAACGATATTCCACTATCATGAGAGCCTAGTGTTCTAAGCACAAGTAAAGATGTATTATTTGTTCATTTTCCTTTCTCCTCACTTTAATTTTTTAATGTAAAATTCAATTCATTTTACTTTACAGCTTGCACTACGGATAAATCTGCAGATAATGTATTGCCCTTTGGTACAACTCCGATCGGTTGCTAGGGAATTCTTGTTCCATTGGAGAACCTCCCTTTTGGCACTGCGCACCGTACCACATCACAATAGGAGGCCAGAACTTTAATAATCGCCTGTGACGTTCCGATAGCACATGTATGAAGCGGGTATCATACTTCGTAGTGAAACACGGAATAAACACACGTCGTGGATCGCGTAGTTGCCTTCGAGAAATCCTGCCTGACCTATTCCTCCCAGGTGTTTATTATAATTTATCATCTTTGTATAGTTCCAGATCGAGTCTATAAAGTGACAGCATACCACTCTGCATATCCCCAAAGGCGCTACCATCATGCCTCAGTTGAAAAGCTGGTCAACCAAGCAGGTCAAGCTAAGGCAGATAATGTTATTCTCACTGTAGAAAATTAAAACCTACGCTCTAAGGCAAGCTCCGCTACAGATAAGGAACAAGAAAAAAAGCAGGAAGCAGATGTCTAAAGCTCCAGTTATTTCTGTCTAGGATGTACTTAGAATCTGTGAGTATCACTAAAAAAAAGATGAGATTACCGTACACAAAAAAGCATAAGCTGCTGAACGCAGTGTAACCAAAGCAGCAAAACCCACCATCCATTCCTCAACCCTGATGAAAATAATAATTGGGGTAGAATCTGATCCTGTATTGCTGCTCACCTTTCTCAAAACATCTGGGGCCATGGCTGCCCTTAAGTACAAATAACCATACTCACTATCTGTATCTGTTCTGACGCTATTACATCATGTCTACCATTTTACATAACTTCCATGCTGTCCTTTCCAAAACCTTACAACGTCTACTACCGCAATCACATCACCAATACATAGTGCTCAGTTCTCACTTTCTCCATTGTCACTTGCCTGCGCACATTCTTTCCCTTTCTGGTGATTGTACCACGTTGCGACAATTCTCACTATTCCCAAACGACCAGATATATCTCCCCTAATGAACACCTTGCCACAAACACTGTAGCCGGATCATCAGTATGCACCGGTGATTAACAATAAACTCTCAAGCCCAAGCAAAACTCCAAGAAGACTACCATTTTGGAGCATAGTTCAGATATTCTCCAATTAAGGAATTTCAATGTTGATTCTGAGCCGGAGTCTAAGTGGGTGGAAAGAGAGGATGATACCCCCTACATGGCCGGCAATAGTTAAGTTATCACGCAAACTGGTGAAAGGATTACTGGAAGCATGTTTAGAAATACATCCAAGGATGCATAGGTGTGATGGACTGGGTTTTTTTTATTTCTTTTTATATTTTCTTTTTAGGCATGGGTGTAATCCGTTGTGAGATGGCTTTTAGGTGGTTTCTGGGGATGGGTGGTTTCCCAGGGAAGTACGTTATATGAAGTGAGCGCTCCATTTCCACCTTGTTGAAACTCCACAATATTCGATGTCACTAAGGTGGAGAAAGTTTATTATTATCACATTTGATAGAATATTTTCTTCTGGTCTTATAGCATTTTTCCAATCCCATATATTTACGCATTTGCTTTGTACGTCTGATATCCTTGGTACTATGAGCAAAGATGAAACTCACTTGCAATTTTCTGATTTGCTGCAACTAAACTTGTTTAATACAAATATGGAAATACTTTGTAATTTCAAAGTATTTTGTATATTGTAGCTTTATCTACGCAGATGGGTATCCAGCACACATAATTTCAATTTTTACCAAATAGTTGCATTTTTGCTCACACCATATGCAAATTTTGCTGTCTGGATACGTTGCTCAAGTTTGGACAGGACGGGTTACCCTTAGATATTTTAATTTGCAAGAAAGAATGAAATCATGGCTGTGACCATGATCGAATAATTATGCTAACATAATATCCGATGCTTTGCTTGGTGTTTCTTATCTTATATCAACCTATTCCTATTATAGAATTGAATTATGTCCCTGGCACAGATCTATTGATCCCGAAAACCACGCATTACGCTTAGAATATTTCGTGAAACCAGAAGGCTTTACCCGCAATTTTGCTTCACAGGTACAACACTAGTATCACTACCTGGATTCATCCAACTTTATATATTCTAGAACCTGTCTGGTCCTACAGCCTCAATCCACGTTTTGTCACTTAAGATAAACTCTTTAATTACCTAATATGAGCCATTACGCCAGTGCAGCTATTCTGTTCGTATTAAGATGATTACAAGCTGGCCGGGATGTGGAAAGCGTTGAGTGTTGTAGGGCACGGGAAACCACCCTAGTTGTACTATTGATATTGTATGATGGTGTTGCGGGTAAACCCGTGGATGTGCGCACACATGTTAGTTAGACTATTGAGTTAGCAGGCTCACTCCTGAGAATTGATGAAGAACCTTCATATCAACCTCCTAGTCCAACAGGCAATCAAAGCTGAGAGTGAACGCAGATTCAATTGTCTGTTGTTGGTATAATATCACCCCAATTTCGATGTATATATCCGAGATGCTTAGCAGCTGATGTTTACTATCATCCCCTCGAAGTATAACTATTCCCTTTTATTCCGATGAACAAGCAGGCCACTTCCCTTCGCTCGACGCTACTGCAACATCTGATTTCTCGTGTCTAATGCCCTGATATATGTTCAAGAGTCCGCGCTCAGTTTATAGATTGTTCGTATTTTCACATGAAATTGTAAACCTCTTCATTATCGCTAGCTTGTATTGCTGTGCTAGGGTTTTGTAGGCGAGTATCGGTAAATATTTGGTTGACAGTTTCTGGATTCAGTGGCCGAGCAGTGGACAGCTCTCGAATTCTCATCCCGCAGGATATCCGACAAGTGAACCGGACACCTTTCGTCACTGTCCTCAAGTTTCTTCAATGAGCAATGGTTGTTTAGGTGTGACTTACCGCGAAGATATTTTGCCATAAAACCTATGGTATATCCAGATCCGGCTTTGCACCATCTGAGGTTTTCCTCCGCCGCCTCCAACTTGTTGTAAGCTATACCTCTTTGATGCAAAACAGGTTCTGCCGCTGACTAGCGGAAATGGGGTGCCAAATCCTGCCTACGAGTCCCGAGGACCCCCATAAAGACGTCTGGGATCATGAGCACTAATGACGAGGAGCTGTGAATATCCATAAAGGCTGGCTCTAGTTGATTGAGTGTTCAATCAAAACTAGTATCCACCTCCATTCAATCCCGGATTGGCCTGCGATTAAGATGACTGATCAATTCTTAGGATGAGGTATTTCTTGGCACGAATACAACCCTGAACCCCGTTTATGTTTCTCTTGGCGAGAGTGGCTTGACAATGTGATTGTAGTGTATGATTTATAAGAGGTGTTGTTGCCGCGTAATGCCACACTAAATAACCAGAAAAAAACAACGTCAGCCTTCATCACAATCCGGCAAATCGCTACTGCTTCCCATCATTCACCATGCCCCCGAACCGCGCATGCTTAAAGCTTCTTGAGATAGGGTCTAGTCACTCAGCGCTTAACGACACAGGCAGTCAAGATGTCACCGCCCGGTGCCCCCAAACCAGGGGAGAGCTGAAAAGCCCTGTGCGGTCTGTTAAAATCGAGAAAGACCCAGAATATGAGGAATTAAGTACTTCGACCACTGGGGCACCTGGCCGGAAGGCGATCAAGCAAGAAACCTGTCACCATTGGATGCCAGCACGGCCGGAAGAGAGAACCTGTTTTCCGGGCCAAGTGGTTGCGCCCCGCGATCGGGCTCCCATCTGCTCTCCCGATCTTCATGCAATTATTGAAGAGCTCCAGAGGCAGATCAACGCTCAGGACGAGATGATCACCTTCCTTCAGGCGCTACAAGAGGTTTCCTTGGAAGCTTGCCTGCAGCAGGTGACTGCTTCGTTTAATGCGTGTTCGCTCCGGAGCAGCCCTTTTATCACCACATTCGACACTGATAATTGGGGCACAGGCATTCCGGAATATTTTCCGATAGTTGGAGAAGCGAATATATGTGCTCTGGAAGGGAATGCCATTGCGAATACCGTGGTATACAAAGGCCATGTGGAAGTCGCGGTTTCAGAATATAGTTGAGGCTCGACGGACACCTCCAGACATAGTACGATCCATTATTAACCGATGCTTTGCCTCGTCAGCTCTGTTGATTGGTAACACAGCTAACTCACCCAGGGCATAACGAAACAGTAGATGTTTCAACCAGCCACGCCGGTATTCCTCCCAGCCATTTCAAACTAGGTGGTGGTGGATTAGTCGGCTATTCGAATATCGGGGATTTTTTTTTGAAGGGCCTACTTGCATACACAGGCGATATCTGAGATTATGGTGCACCACGGAGGCAGTTATGAGTTTGTAAAGTGCATCACTCATGATGTTACGATTATTGTGAAGTCAATTGAAGAAATTAAGTTGATTATGATTTTTTATTTGAACTAACCCTATCGTACAATACTTTGCGCCAAATCGTGAAAACAATCAAGAAACGCCCAATCCCCACAGCTAATGTGCGAGAATACGTAACTGCTTTCCTTTCTTTACTTCAGGTACATAAAAACATATTCGTTGGGATAGTGCTGGTTCATGTTTAGTGGTGCATAGCTCTGCCTGGTCCGGGTTTCCGTGGCGACTCATTTTGGGCATGACACCCCCACACCAAATGATTGAGTTGAAAAACATGATCGGACCGACTCGACGGTGCACCGTGCCTACAGGTGGGCCTTCTGGTGGATCAAGAATTCCAGGGCAACGGATGCGAATTGAGCGCGGAATTGCCATGATACTACAGGAGGGTGAAACGGCACCGCTACCGGTAACAACAGTGATGAGAATAAAGCCGACATTAAGAGATGCAGGTTCATGTATTTGAGAAAGAAATACTTGCTAACTTGAGCCTGGAGGTAAAAATCCTTTATGGTGAAATTTTCGTTGCGCCACCTTGTTTTCTTGACCACTCTAAATCTTAATCCGTGACGTTGCTTTACTTACTCAGAATCTACCTTATTTTTTCAGCCAAGCTCTAGGTGCATACAGTACTAGGTCAAATCATTTCGTCTGATCGCTTGTAACCAAACAACACAGACTTTGAGAAAGGGCAGATTGTTGCTTGGAGAAAAAGACAATTCTATTTTGCTGAAATTGGAAAGTGCTTGAACTGTTCAAAGAGTACAGTTTTCAGTTTTTATAAGCGCTATCAAAAGAGGGGTAATGAGAAAAAGCTTCAAATATCAGGGAAACATAAAGTTAGCGATAACAGAACCTGCCGTTGCCTAGCCAGAGAGTCCAAGAATGCATGCAGCTAAAATCCATCAGAATTGCCCCATGATGTTGTACCATATGCGTCTCTGAGTACTGTCCAGAGAGCCTTAGCATCAGTCAATATAAATCAGTGGAGAGCAAGGAAATGAGCTCTGCTGGAAGATAAGTATGCTGTTAAGAGATTAGCTTGTGCTATGGAGCATAAGTATTGGACAAAGGAGGACTTTGAGAGTGTCATCTTTAGTGATCAATGCATGGTTGAACAGTCCAAAGATTGTAAGAATATTTGGGTATTCAGAACACCTGAGAAAAGGTGGCATAAGGACTGCATTCATGGGGTTACAAAAGGTCCTGGGATAAAGCTGATAGTATGGGCTTGTATTTGGGTTAAAAGTAAAGGACCTCTGATTCCCATTTTTGAGAAGAGTGTGAATATATTTGTATATAATTATTGGAGTGTTGGAAGATGGTTCTGTTGATACCTAGCAGGAGGTGGAGAACACAGTTGGAGATCTTATATTTTAGCAGGATAGTGCAAAGATACATACTGCAAAGGTTACTATGGCTTGTTTTGAGGAAAACAACATACAGGTTATAAAATGGCCACCCAATTCCCCAGATCTCAATCCTATTGAGCACTATTGGAAGAGAGTAAAGGAAAAGCTACACCAGCGCTTTCCTGACATTCATAAGACTAAGGGTGGTCCAGAAACTGTTAGAAGACATTTAGCAGAAGCCCTTAATGAGGTTTAGACTCCTGATATAGAGGGGGATCTTTTGGAAAGGTTGTGGGAGTCTATGCCTAAGAGAGTAGCTGCTGTTTTAGATGCAAAGGGATAGTACACAAAGTATTAGTTTTTTCATTCTATAATTTCACATGAGAATTTTCTTATATCTATTGACTCCCTAACTAAACCTTCACTTCATTCAAAGTAGTTGTAGTTGCCTAGGTAGTAAATTTATAGTGGTGGTGGAGTTCCGGTTGCATCGCCTGACGAAACGATTTGACCTGGTACTTTAAATACGTGTCAAACATTTTGTCATGTCCACTCTCACCAATAACATTAACTTCATGCCCATTATCTCCTATTGCCTAATGCGGTTAGATTTCTTTAAAAACGGTCTTGTTTTTATCTTTTGAGCCAGGTCTTTCTGTGACTTTCGCTCTTCCAACTGTTTGTTGATTAGATGGAAACGGCATTCTGCCTACTTGAGGTCCCGGCTTGAGCCGCTGTGCGCAATGCCCCGGGTAAGAGGCTGACAATGAGGGGAGTTGCGGCCGGCGGATAGGAGCGGGTTACCCACGATAGGTGCCGGGGGCGGTGCGAGGTGACGTGCCATTCTAATCTAGAGATGGACGTGTTCGTGCTCCATCGGGAAATTGGAGTCTGCTTGGGAGAAAGGTGTGCTCGAGCACACTCAAATTTTATGATCGAGCATGATGGGGTAGTCAATTGTCTCGTCACTATATTGATAAACGCGCAGGGAGAAGAGAGGAATCATGTTCGAAATATTAACTCCAGGAAGGACTACAACGAGAAAATGTCGCTATCGAGGAAGTGACGGCTTTCGTATTCTACGATCGAGGTGGCCGATCCTGCGCTTCCCTTCCCGCAACTGGTGGTTGGTTGCGTCGGATGGTCTCCAGAACAAGCGCGGCTGTCACCTCAATTATTCCCAGCAGTTCGCCCCTCGGGGGCACGATGTCTGGTCCAACTATTGTATCCGAACCCTGAGACTCCTACACGCCTTAGCAGTTAGCATATACAAAAAGCCTACTTCGGAGATCCAGGGGATGAAGACTTGAGAATTCTCAGCAAGTGGGGCGCGTGAATGAATAGGCAAGTTACAATTTGTTCCAAGTTTCTCCAACATACGCAAGGGAACTCTTGTTGAGAAAATGTCACACGTCATTCGTCTACCGGAAACACCAGGTGTCATGAAGCTATGTCAAGTCCACAGTCTGGTGGTTCGAACTGGTATTCCATGGCGGCTGGGAGGGTTAGGTATTCTCTCTCCCGGCATGGACCCGGATCGCTGCAACTCACACCTTTATAATTAGGGGGTTGACCTTAACCGTGAATCGGTCCTCTCCCGTGAAGAAACAATCATAGCTGCAGAGTACAATGGTCTTCCAATCCCATAGACTAATTACATGGTATCGTTAAGTATGCGTAGATAATTTCCTCTGTTGGTTACTAATAGTAGAAACCCCCTACCGCATTAAGGCATACACCCTCCCTAAGATTACCAACCACAGCTATTTCTGGTGTTACAATTAAGTATGATTTTAAAAGGTGCATTGGTGGTATGCACCACGTCATTTGGGCGGCAAATAGTACTCTGGTATGAGTAACGCGATGTGGCTACAGAAACACAATTTTTCAAGCAAGCGTAATATAACTTATTTCCATTAGTTCTTTAGTCATTATACAAATTGCAAAGAAAAAACAAATGTTGAGGGACGGTAGAGAAAGTAGAATTCCATCATCAGTAACTGTTTTCTCCAATGATAACAGTAGATGCTTGTCCTGGCTTCCAATAGAATGACATGTGTGATTTCCTACCACATAAAACCCCTAGATGAGTACGATATCCATTGCCGGTGTTGAGGTTAACAGTGGTTTGCTTTGTATTGTTTGCAGTATGAAGCGGTCCCCTAATTTCAGACTGCCTCACTTGGGATTGATTTCGATTATACATTGTTGATAACATCATTTTGGTCGGTAATGAGTAGATAGCTGATTGCGCTTGTACGTTGTATTTGTTCGCTGGGATAAAGGGAGTGTTGTGCATGTTGCCACAGATTGACTTGTTCTTTTGACTAAAGCTAAGTTAATTTGTACTCGAACCAATCATTACTTAATAACCTATGAGGTATGGCAACCACCATAAAATCACTCCTACATCGGAGCATCACTATAAACAATAGACATACCACTCCAGATATTAATCCCCAAGTACTCCGAAATATTGAGAGAAAACATATAATACACTGAATTGATAATGATAACCTGTTACTCTGACATAATATTCTTAAGACTTCCGTCAAAATAATCTCTTATGATATCGGTTGCCTGGCATGCTTCACCAGTGGCAATATCCTAGGTTTGCGTGAGGTAATACCTGATGTCTGCAAGAGAGATGTTGACCGAAATGGAGCATTTCCTTGATTCGAGGGGACTGTTGTCAACTGGGGATATAGTATATGGATAGTTGTATCGCGGTACCGGCCTTAACAACCATATCTTCCCTATGGCTTGCTCCAACTCATGCGTGCGGGAGGGCTAAATTTCTAAAATATCTGATTCGGTTTCCAGTAGTTTCTGCGCAATTTCTGGAGGGGGTAGTTCAAATTATTTGTGCTATGATGAGTTGAGAGTACCTTAGGATTCTTATTCGCTCTGTGCTGCCAGCAGCGTCCTATATATACACGAATTCAAATCATAAAAAAAAACCATTCTTCGTCGCCAATCTCTCCTACACCCATTTCCCGTACTTCCTTTTTTCGTTCCACACCACACCCAAAATTCTTCGAAACATTTCATCCCTCAATCCCTTACTTCGTTTTCACTCGTCTCATCCTCTTCCACGCTTTCCCCTTCTTCTACTACGATCCTTAACCCTGCTGCACCGTCCTTTGTTTCCCAATCGTTGTAGTGTTACATTCTCCGTTTTCCATCTCTTGACCACCTTAGTCCCAAACATCTAACACCCCCTAGTGCGATTCCTCAAACCTTCCAAACATCTCCTCTGCAACTAACCACTTGTACAAACAACCATCGCTTCAAATAACATCTTCCGCAACACTTTCCAAAACATAACTTCCTTTAGAAAAACATCCATTGTCGTAGGTGATCCGTGGTTGTGGTCATGATAAGGGTAAAGCCAGGGGATATGGAACCTTCGTGATATTCTAACAGTAGTGGCATGGTAGCAGCGGTGGGGTTGTGTTACGCGTATCGTTTTCCTACAATCATCCAACATGGACAGCATTTTTTGTCGTTAACGTCACAAGCGATCATGGATACTTCTTCCAGAATGCGGTTATTGGCGTATCATATATCATGGGGGGAATTGAAGGATAAATCTCTTGCCTTAACCGAGTTCGATTCATTTCGGATCAAACGAGTCCCATTTAGCATCCAGGGACCGTGTTTGATGACCCCAAATAACGATAATTAGTATTATAATATTGAAGTGTGGTTGCCGTCTATCTCGTCATGACCCGTAACCTATTACATTCGTGGGGCATTTTCGAGTGCTATGGTATGATGCCGCATCTGTAGACCAAGGAAATAGTAATTATAAGGCGATTTATCCCATACCTGCTAAGGCTGTTGCTGTGACTTTCGCCTCGCGTTCGTGGAACGTGGGATCTAGGAGATGTAGACGGGTCCCTCTTGGGAGTGGTTTATTTCTGGGTGATCGGTCGTCCGCGGGATGAGGTCGCACCGGGTTTAGTCCCCGTTTCATATTGATTCTTTGATTTACAGTGGCTAGGGAAATTACAAATTCAATATTGTTGGGACCGGATGTTTCCTAAAGTCACTGTGGATTGTAGATTGTGGCCAGGGGCGATATGTGGTCGATGGCCTTTATTATGTACATGTGTTAAGTAAGACAAAACATAAAACGGAGTGAGGGAAAATACACCAGTTGTGTTGCGTCGCACATGCTTGTGTCGCACTTGCTTTTCCGAACCATGAGCGCGGCAAAATGCCAGGGGAACAAGCTATTAACCGTATTTCGATTTCTGAGCATTGCTATCTCGCCATTTTAATAGTAGTCCATCGCACAGAGCCCACAAACCCATCCGTCTCCGCCCTGCTATTGCAGTCCTAAAGTCAGCTCTCTTATTTCTCTCCATAATGATTCACTGGTCTACAGGAGTGAGCTCCGTCCAGATAGGTCTGGTGAATCGGGACTTTAAATCACTTCATTTTCCCTCCGAGGCATCACCAGCTCATTTCAGTAATCTCCTGCACACTCGGAGAGTTGAATCGTCCAACCTCCGAACTCCCTCGATTGCAAGCAGGGGAATCAGCGGTCTTGCCCAGTCGCGAATGTTTTCTTTCCATTAACCACGGGTTAGAAGAGGCGGGCAAACAACTATTAGATTCCTTTGTCACTGTGAGTGGCTGTGCCTGCTCCTTCAACACTTAGCTCCCCATGAATATATACCGCCGGGAGCAAAAACGTGGCATCGTTTCTCATTGACTCTTCTCCTGAAATCGCACTTCCCCTTCCAATGATTTGACAGTATTCTGTCTACCGCTTGCTTACTGGTACCCGCGATAACCTTTCTGCCATGGTTTTAGTCTCTGAACGTGCATGTAAATCCGCCCACCTCCCCCCCGGTTGAAGTCGTGCTTCCCCTCATGGTTTAGAATTTACTCCGCCTGCGTGATGTGGTGATGGTTTGTATAGCAACCCACCTCGAATCCGGGTTGGTGAATGGCGGGTACAAGGCAGGCCTTTGCACTGTATTGTGCCGTTGAACTGGAACGGTGGTGGCTGCGCTTGTATGATATGTATTTGCGTTATATTCCCTCTTTTGAGACCTTATCCCAGCAGAGTGGTATGCTGTCACTTTATAGACTCGATCTGGAACTATACAAAGATGATGAATTATAATAAACACCTGGGAGGAATAGGTCAGGCAGGATTTCTCGAAGGCAACTACGCGATCCACGACGTGAGTTCATTCAGTCTTTCACTACGAAGTATGATACCCGCTACATACATGTGCTATCGGAACGTCACAGGCGATTATTAAAGTTCTGGCCTCCTATTGTGATGCGGTACGGTGCGCAGTGCCAAAAGGGAGGTTCTCCAATGGAACAAGAATTCCCTAGCAACCGATCGGAGTTGTACCAAAGGGCAATACATTATCTGCAGATTTATCCGTAGTGCAAGCTGTAAAGTAAAATGAATTGAATTTTACATTAAAAAATTAAAGTGAGGAGAAAGGAAAATGAACAAATAATACATCTTTACTTGTGCTTAGAACACTAGGCTCTCATGATAGTGGAATATCGTTATGTGGAAACTGGCTACAACTACATGCACCGTTTGGGAGGCAAAGGAAAGAAACTACTCACAAGGCATGGCCTCCTGTCCAAAATCTCCGATATATAGCGTCACTGAAGCAACAAATACTCAAAACTCTCTAGGCTACTTTATAAATGCAGTTTGCACCACCTTTTCACTTATAATCGTGAACATTGTTTATCTCATGTCATTCTCTAGTAGGGCATTCATTTTCCACCGTTATTGTCGGCACAGCACGCGGTACATTTCATCCCCTGTTTCACTCTCACTGAAAATTCTTTGATTTTTGACATCTAATTTTATTCCCGAGAACTCCTGAACTAATAAAAAAAAGAACGTCTGTACTCTTGTCGGTGGAATTGTCTCCCTCCCCGTGGTATTGTCTCCGCTAAATGCACCATTGGTATTGACTAATTAGACTTCGCGTTTTGGTGGTTTGGAGACCCGGTTGGGTTCTCTTTCCACTATAGTCTTCTGTGTTTGATTTTCACTTCGTTACGCTTCTGGCGCTTCAGGGATACGTTCCAGTCCGAGATTGCGCATTAGGCAATGGAATGGATTCACTTTACTGGGTGTCAATGGGTGGATATAGTCATGAAAAGTACAACGTTTTCCGGGCCAAAGGACCGAGACCACTGGGATTGCCGCCTTAATAGACCGTGCTTGCCATTTCGGTTTATCAAAGTATTGAGCTCATAATGTCGAAACGCTGGGTCTGTACATGTAATATCTCATAGTCCCACGTCGGTAAGAATTGTCAACTACTTTAGAAACATCCAGTATCTAATGCATGATCTAGGTATCTTGATTTCCCTATTTCCTACACTTTTATTTCCCCAAAGTACCTTATAACACGACCGGCATGTCATAACGTGCACGGGCCTTCCGGACTCAGTTTAACCTACCCTGGCTCCAGCTGATGGTTCAAATGCTACCAAAAGCAGGGCCGAATTTTGCGCACTCTGTAGACATCGTGCGGCCTAGGGGCATCACAAGCGGCCTATCGATTCGACGTTAGGTCCTGTGGTATCTTCCCCGCCTCCTCCCAACCCGAACCCACAAAATACACTCACGGCCGTCACAGGCGGTTACCGGCGTAATACCTATACAGACTGCGTATGTATTCCGGTCCCACGTCTCATGTCCCAACCTCCCCCTCACTTGCCCATCAGTTGGCATCCTGTCTCTTTGACCTCAGGCAGCGACTCCGGAAGCAAGGCCCGGTAGGCCTTGGTCCACGCAATACGCTCTTCACGCACGGACTCGTCATCATGGCTCTCCCCACTTGTCTTACAGTGATCGATGAATGTGTTAGAGGCGGGGTAGAGGTTTTTGCAGCCTTTTATCTATTTGGATGCCTTAACACTGGCGTGTCTATTCAGGGGACTTATCGTTTCCGTGTACTCAGATGATATGAGCTTATACGCTAGTAGAACGATTTAACATGCGGAGAAGGTACATACCAATTTTTTCGACCGTTTCACGCGATAGGCCTGGCAATGTTTCAAAGGCATAAACATCTCCCCTTCCACTGGAACCACAGTAGAGCCGCGCATCAGCCTTAGAATCACGTCCATGGACGCATTCATTCCCTTCCGAAATCAACGTTTTGTCCTGAGCTGTACCTCACTTAAGCCCATCTTCTTGAATGTGCTTGTAAAGCGGTTCCACAATAGTGATTGGTTATCAGAGTTTGGGGAGAACTTCATTTGGTCCTATAACGTTGCATTACGCAACTCGAGGGAGGCAATATCCTCCTCATACTCGGCGAGCTGTCTATCCTTGTAATCGTTCTGGTGCTGGAGCATCTCACAGGTGGCCAGAAGCTGAGCGTAGCGCTCATCGGCGATATTGTACTCAAATTTATTATCATCGCCCTGCTCCCGGGGTTGTGATCCACCACCGGACACCTTGGCGAACGTGACTTGGGCCCATCCCCCCTTCCCATCGACCCTCGGTGCAGTTGGTTGGAAAGTAATACCTGGTTAGGCACAACGTCCAGCGAACTCAAGCGTCCAGTCCGTCAGTCCTAGGCTGCGGACGGGACGGACTGCGGTTGGTGACCTGGACGGACGGGCATCTTGGCGTCCGTCCAGACCAGTGCCCGCGCCGGACGGGTGGGCCCTGCAGGTTCCTCAGGGGGCGGGATGCACCGGGCTCTTACCGGTGATGGCGGATGACGGGGGGGCCCTGCAGATGATCGCCGGAAAATGCCACTTGTACTATGACTGCTGGACCTGGGTGTCAATCTCCTGGACGGCCGTCTTGACGAAAGACTGACGCCATGCCCTGCCATCCTCACCAACCCTGCCCGGGAAGCCCGGGGTTACAGCCCGCTAGGGCCCTGCAGGGCGCCCCGGACGGTTGTGAACACTGACAGCGTGGGCGATACACAAAGCAGGTGCCGGACCGAAGTTCGGGCTCCCGTCCAAGCCCCTGCACCGATTTCCCATATCCATCCTCCCATCATGTCCCAGTGCCCTACATCTGCGCTTGAAATCTCGGCAACCGGCTGAGCGGCGGAACATAATTATAATTCCTTTGTAGATGAGCTGGGTATGGGCGGTGAATTAAACAGTGTTTTGAAGCGATGTGTGCGTGAGTCAGAGATAAGGGTGGAAACTGGTGTGCCGCAAATTTTCATCGCTCTCCTCCCGTGTTAGGTACAAGTTCTAAGACGCCGCACAGCAGTCACAGCCCACATATGGTCATTGGAGGCAAAAGTTTGTATTCTTAGTTTCGTGTCACAGCGCCAAGAATTGTCCATTATTTTGGAATAGCGCCCGTCAACTATGCAAAGCACACAATACTGTTCCGGGTGCTTGAAGAACAATACTGACGACCTTGCGGGACTTGTTTTATCCTTTGCAATATTCAGAACAATTCATCCCACGAGAGATTAGGGGTGCTCCTTCCCGGTGGAAGTTATTGGGCTCCAACGAGGGAGATCGCAACGCTATAGGACTACCGGGAGGACCGCACCAGGCGGTGATGAAAGAGAGTGGCATTTAACGCTAGATGCGATAGATACGTAATCACAGTATGCAGTTAGAAGTTATGATGGTGGGTAGCCGGTACTGTCCTGGCCGCGGTTTTCTATCCTGTCCAAACATGTAGGTTTACCCTGCCGTGTGTGGTTTCTATTCCCGTGTTTAAGCAGGAACCAAGCGGTCATGACCACAACTTGAACACAGCCACTCTCTCCTCCACACAAGTGCTTATCGGCTTATGAGCCGAAGAACCGATGCGTATGTTCGCTATCCATATGGAGGCATGATGTTGTAATTCTTGATTGAGGTAGTATTTCTTGCTCGATAGCAAAGCTTCCTGAGGGGCAATAGGTGTCTATTTATGCTGCAAGGAACAAAGCTCCCAGGGTACATGGTATGTGCCACGTGTAAGCTATAAACAACAGTCAATGATAATGGTTCTAAAATACTAGGAAACAGGGGTTCTTCCGATTGGTGGTTACCAAGCAACACCTCAAAAAAAAACCCACTCCCCCAATCTACCACCTCTCAACAACCATGCCTCAACAAAATACATGCTACCTCACAGACTTTGAGCAGGGGCAAATTGTTGCTTAAAGGGAAAAAGATTTGTATTTTTCTGAAATTGGACAGCTCTTACTTCGCCCTAAAAGTAGTGTTCAAAGTGTTTACAACACCTATCAAAAGTGGTGTGATGCAAGGAACCTGCCATTTGGTGGAGGACTAATGATTATCTATCCCCAAACCCGTTGCCACCTAGTGAGAGAGTCCATGAAGGCACACTGTCAGCCATTATCAGAATTGCACAATGAGATTGTTCCACATGCCTCTGTTAAGGTAGTAAGAGAGCTTTAGCTTCCGTTAACATAAAGAGGAAGAGAGCTAGGAAATGGGCATTTCTGAAGGATGAACATGATATCCAGAGGTTAGCTTGGGCAAAGGAGGATAAGAATTGTACCAAAGAGGACCTTGAGTAGGTCATATTTTGTGATGAATACAAGGTTGAAAAGTCCAAAACTCATAAGGGTATTTGGGTGTTGAGAACACATGAGAAAAAGTGATATAAGGCCGGTATCCAAAATGTTACTAAAGGACAAGGGATAAGGTTGATGGCGTGGGCTAGTATTTAGGGTTAAAATAAGAGTACTCTGATTACTATTATTGACAATAGTATGAATAGATTTGTACATATAGGAGTTTGGAAGGATGGCTTAGTCAATATCTGGCAGGATGTGGATGTTAGGTGGAGAGTATCTGCATAGACTAATGACATATCTTGGCCAATCGAGATTCTTTTGTAGATGAAAAATTGCCTTAGAAGGCTCAAAGTGTGGCTCAGATCATTTATGACTACTAAGAGAGAAGTAAAGTTGAATACACTGGTGTGAACAATATTGTATTGCGAAGGTCTCTTCTCCATTGCTTGATGATATCTAAAGGCTTGTGAGGCACTTCGATATTTATATTCAGCGTCTGACTGTTCGCGGACTACATCGATCTATCACTCATGCATGACTAAAAGATCCGAGCAGATTCGGAGGTATCATAATGTGAGTGACAGTCGGTGCCAGTGGGTTTCGTTTCCTTTTTATTTTCCTTTCACCACCTTTTCCTAGCACAAACGCTAACCCACAAAGCATCACATACAAAAGGCGCTCCAAAGGGGTCGTGAACTATATCCTTGGACTTCGCCCCATAACACCTGACCAATCTGGACTTGGAGTGCCTGGTCGGGGATTTACTTAAGTCACCCTCTCAAGCAGTATATGAGATGAAGGCTCACAAACTATCGCATTTTGCGATAGTATACCGACCCCCCCTCCCCCTCTCGGCTGCCCATCGACCTCGTGCTGAGCTGCGTCGATGATGTGTGTGAGCTTATCCAATCATGGTGGAGGCAATAGGGATTGGGTGATGATAGATGTGTGTAATTTTACCACTTTCGGTAGTGCGAGGGAAGGGTCATGTGGAGGTGTTAAGAATCTTTAAGTAAATATCGGGCAGTATTTTCTGGCTTTTGGAAGGGGAACTTGCTGTGTAGTTCTGAGTCCGGGCGCTGTTCGGGTTTCTCAAGCCGGGAACTTGGAGAACTCGTGTTTTCTACTATAATTCACAAATCGTAAACAAGCTGCGCGAAGCCTACACCAGACCAAATAGACTTTTGGTTGAATTTGCTAGACAAGTCAACAAACGGTGTATTGTGGGACATGTGAAACTGACCCCCCTGGTAACAAATAAAGGGAAAACAGCATGAACGGAGACAATGGGGGATTGGGTGTATGATATTGAGGAAGGTGAGAGCGTAGTAATGTGGGGGAAGTGAGTTAGCAGAAAACTATAAGCGTATTTATTAGGTTCAAGGGGAGAGCAGACCTGGTGTGGAAAGTAACCAAGATCTTGTCAGAGAAAAAAAAGTAGAAGGTATCATACAATAGAGTAAGCAGTAGAACCCGCAGCCAAGTCTATAGCCAGCTTCTAGGTGTGTCCCCTACCACAACCAAGAAGTACCAATTCGACTATCACGAGCAAGGAAAAAGCAAAGAACAAGAACAAAAATGGCAAGCAATCATCTTTCCCCAAGCTCGCCAGATATAGAGGGGTTAGCGAACAGGGGGGGCACAATAAACAGGCCGAAATCAGCCTGTCTCTAATGTTATCCATCGATTTTGTCCCATCTCCGAAAAATCTCACAGCCTAAAACACGTTCACCATTCTACCACCTGAAGAACTTACGAAATTTCTTGCCATGAAACCCCTTCATACCTCCGGACTTTCTCTCTCTCGTTTTAAGTTTCGCTTTAAAATGATTCGGGAGAGCAGAACCTGGAACAACTCGCAGTGAACCCAAGCGTCCTTGCCGTCCGTCCTAGGGTGCGGACGGGACGGACGGCAGTGTATCGGTGGATGACCGGGACGGACGGGCTGGCCCTGCATATTGATAACCCAAATTCACCAGTTGAAATATAATAGCCCCCCCATCTAGCCTTTGGAGGCACTATCTCAAGCAGCCCATGGGACGAAAGCCCTCGAATCATTTCATTTGGGGGTACTATCATACATTAGCATCTTCCTCTTTCCCTGCTTATGGAGCTTTTGTTAGTCTGTTGGTGACGGGCGTCTACTTATACGATGATGGCGGAGGCGAGATGAATTGAGTGATGAGAGGTGGGCGCAATTTTACCATCTTCTGTAGTGCTGGAGGAAGAACCAGACCGAGATGGCAAGTACCATGGAGTATATACTGGGCAAGCTTTTCCAAGTTCTGGGGAGATGAACTGATTCTGTAGTTCCGACTCCAGGTACTGTTCGGGTTCTTCATGCCAGGCAAAAGACATATGAACATAGAAATGGTGAGGAAGTGGGTGCTAACCGCCAAAACCTTAGCACGAGTAGGAAGAAAGCTGAGGACATTTTCTATTAATCGGATTCAAGGAAAACACGGATGGTAGATGGAAAGTGAATTATGGTTTTAAACGGGAAGGAAGAAAAAATGGAAAACGCCAAGAAACACTAAGGGACATCCTTTTCATCGCAGAAATACCCCTGTTCAAATACACCAACAGGTAAACAGGTCAACATTGGATGTCTGGCGCAATAATGGAAAGGTAGAAGGGACTAGAGTAGTTAGTGGAACAGGGAGAAGAGCCCGAAGCCAGCTTCCAGATGAGTGTCCTCCACCACAGCCAACATGGACGAATTCCACCAACAGGAGCAAGGGAGGAAAAAAACAAAACCAAGATAGCAACAAAAAGGCTAGCATTTCCGCAACCTCCCCAAATATGTAGAGGGGTCAACAAACAAGGGGCAAAACCAATAGGCCGAACAAAATCAACCTTCCTCTCCTATGTTATCCATCCATTTTGTCCTATCTCGCGGGTATCTCTCGGCCTAAACACATTTCACCATTCTACCGCTTCGATAAATCTGCCAAACTAGCGAAAAGGAACCCCGGCCTACCTCCGGACTCTTGCTCCAGTGCCTTAGCGCGAGCAATAGTACGTTCCGCTCGACCAAAGCCTCGAACCTCTCGTGCCGCAGATGCGTACCGAAACCACCGCCCCTCCAAACCCCTTCTCGTACGGGCCTCAATCACGATTACCAGATGCGCGCGCTATTCTTTCAAAACCTTCTCTGCCATCTTCTTCTCCAAAGACCCCTCCTCCACCAACGATTCCTCCACCGTGGGTGCCCCCCAGCCCCAGTACCATGTTCCATGCGAACCTCAAGTATAAAACTGCAGTCCGCTCTGTTCATTGAAGGTTTTCATCCAAATGCGGCAGGGACTGCAGGTGTGTTTAGAGACCCCGATCTAGCAAAATGCGAGGACTTCGTACCAGTTACTACCCTGCTTAGTTTAGAGGGACTGAATAAGCCCACATTCGCAGTGGACTGGGCACACCCATTCCTCAGACCCGAATATTTTTAAAGGTTCCACCGCACTAGCCTCCAGGCCGTCGTCATCGTGCTCACCACATGTAGTCTTCAAGAAGATCTTCCACTCCTCCTGCGATGCGGGTAATTTTATGGTGCGAGTCTGCTTGGGGATTGGAGAAACGAACATGCGGTATTGCAAGGCAGGCCGGAAGAGGGGAGAATCGTCAAATCCTAATAGAGTGTCGATGTGGTGCGGTAGGTACGTGAGTTTCTCAATAGAGTGTCGTAGTGGGAAGGGCTCTTTAGAGTCAAGACCTAGTACAAAAGGGAAGTTGATTAAAGGCTTGAACAGAAAATGTAATGGGGAGTGGAAATGGCATACCTTGTAATTTCGGGGCCAGGATTTCACAGCCATGCCCCTGTCTATCCGTAAGAACAAGGATCGCACAGTGGCACACCATCATGCCTTCAACACATGCATCTTCCTATTCTTCATTCGTGATTGGATTTCCTGGACTATTGTAACGCCTGCGAACTAAACCTACTAGCGACGACAACGCAAGCACCATGTTGTACAGGTCCTGTTCCAATCCTTCCAGGTCGGCGCCCAAACGGAGTTCATCCAACAGATCCACTAACTGGCCAAGGCGTTCCCACCACTTGCTCATTCCACTCATCTGTTTTGCCAAGGAGTACTGATATATGTCGCGAAATATCTCCATCTCCAAAGAGAGGCCCACTATTGGGGGCATGTCTGGTGAGTCCGCAGGGAGTGGTAACTCTGTCTGGTGCGGTGACTTCACCTGGCCGACATCTGATTTGGTGATGCTCTGCGCCGCATACTCAGTTGATAGGGCTTGCAGCTTTCTCCATAAATTCTCAAGATGAGAAACTAGGTTACCCGTAACCACTTGGTTATAGGCGATCGTTAGGCGAATTTCCTCTTTCCGGGAGTCCAATGGCAGAGCTACGGCGACGACCTGGGCCCTTTCCTGAGAAAGAGATATAGGGCAAGAGCATCTAGGATCGGAAATATGCAAACACGTGTCTTATGGTTATCGACAATGCCATATTTGGTCTTGCGAAGTGAAGGGTTAAGGTGACTAGCAGAACTGTTTTGCCTGTGGCAGGATGCGTAGTTCATTAGTGCCATGGGGGGTGTGGATCGTCAACATTGTCAGTCATAGCCTTGAATCCACTAGCCAGTGGGTGAGAAAGGATGTTGTAGGCATTTGCTGAGACTAGCTATCCAATGTGTCAGTACTGTATCAAAGCAAGGAAGCCACTTAATCATACTGTCAATTAACGTAATCTAGAGCACGTTGGGTGGGAGCTCCGGAAATCCAGTTTTTCAGGCAGCCATGTAATGTCGTGGTTCTGAGCTGGAAGCTCCCGAGGAGGATTGCGGTTTCAGGACCTGGTGTGGTATAGGATTAGCCCAATACACGAGTTGGTCCTCGTGGACTAGTATTTGCAGCTGGGTTGACTGCAGAACGAAAGCTTGTTGTGGGTTGACGGGTGATTTCTGCTGGTGATCTGGCAAGAGATTTTGTTTTTACAGTAATATCGGTGAAAGGTTTAACAAGAGGAAAAAGGCAAGAGGAAAAAAGCACTGACAATGGATTGAAAGTTTGAAGGGACGGGGAGGAGAGGATGGGCTCTAGATAGATAAAGACACGTTGCAACACGGTGTACTGAATAGAGTTGTGAAGGATGGAGAAAAGAAGGACGAGGGGGTAGAGAGGAAGAGAGGACTTCAAGGTTGTCCAGGATACGGAGTGCAAAAACAAACTTGAGTGATGGGAGGGTGGCAACGCAACAGGAACCAACAAGACCGGGTAACCAGGTCTGATGAAAGTTACCGTAAAAATGCGGAGGATCGATTAGGGGGATTTCACAATCAAGAGTTTGGGATGTTTTAGTTTGTCGCCACAGAAACAGGTCACAGGTTGGGGCCCATGTCTCATCCAAGCGATAGCTAGTGATACCGGTAGCTAGAGATAAGAATTCTGTTATCTACGAGGAGAGATACTGTTGGGGATATGAAAGATACGAGGTATGGTTCTAGAAGACTAGAGTCGGACCCAGTTTTCTCATACAATTTTAGGCATTGCGGCCACTGTAATGCCTGTTAAAAGCTTTTGTTGTGCCGTTAATTATCACTAATTCTCAGATTAGTTTCTTGTATAGTTATAATAAATTAAATTTTGATAAAAATAAAAGGATTGTCTTATAATTATTCAAGTATATTATTAGTATAACATGCTTCCATGTAGGTTAGGAACATATTGATAGCTAGCTCCCCCAGGCCATACCCAAACCACGGAGGTTTCAACGTCGGCACGCCGGCATTCCTGCCACCGATAACGATCTTGGTGGTCCCGGTGTAGTTGGCTATTGGAATTTTTTATTTTTTATTTTTTGAGGGGCCTCCTTGTATACACGTAGAGTTAGCAATTTGTAAGGTTCATCCATCGTGATTTTACTATCATTGGGAAATCATTTGAAGAAATTGAGTTGATGAATTTTTATTTGAGCCAACACAATCTCCCAGCATTTTGCACCAGATCGTGATATCAATCACTAAACGCCCAATCCCCAGAGCTAATGATCTTGAATACATAAATACTTTCCCGTCTTGATTGCGCGTGTATACACACATGTTGATTGGGCTAGTGCTGGTTCATGATCGCTTGTGCATTGTTGTGTCTCGTCCGGTTTACATTGGGTGGTGTCGACTCATTTTTACGACGACACACCACCATCGTAGGATTGGT